>NC_057799.1:258750888-258778177 GCF_018294505.1 Triticum aestivum | reverse complement strand
CCAGTGGCTTTATCCCCGAGGTCACCTGTCTTCGGACAAAAGTGCTTGACAAAATAACCAGAGGAAAGGAACTGCTGGAAGAACTATTTTTCTCGGAAGATGTTTTTTATGTTAAAAAGTAATATAACATAACTTTCTGACCCACTCTTGTCTTTCGAACCAAATAGCCGATTCCCTTGTCCCCGAAACATCTGGACCCATTACATCGGCTGGTAGTAAGGGTCGCTCCTCGACCACTAGAAGGGGAGGTAGAAACTGATGGCTGGTTGACAGAGTTCAGATGTGCAGAATGATTAATGGTGTAAAGTACTTTAATACATAGAGTCATACCCGAAACACTAAACTACACTTGGTCCAGCCCATCTATTAAGACATCTAGGGCACAGCCTTTCTTCGAAAAGTGAGTGACAGGCATGACATTTTCACATATACGGCTTGTTGGTATTTCTTTCCCATTAGGTCCCATGGGCCCTACCTTGGCCAGATGTGCTGTCTCCTCGCCGATATACCGCATCTTTACCATGCCCCAAGCCTCCCCGCTCCCTCCCTAGGCTTGAATTTAGCGTCGAGCTCTCTTCAAACGCTCGGCAAGGACCGCCATATATTCGGGCACATGCTGTTCCTCGGGCTATAATGCCTTATAAACTCCCTTCATCGCCTTCTGAGCATATTCATGCACCACGACAAGATGAGTGAAGGCGTCTTCGGGCAATGGTTCTGTAGCCTCAAGGGGCTGACTCGCGAGGGAAACTGCCATGAAAACACATATTAACCTACCGATTATATCACAACCAAGAAACCATCTTCGAATGGATACATAAGGTTACCAAAGACTGCTTCACTTGTCTGTCGCTCTTTCGCTTGGGCGGCGGCCAGTTGAGCTTTGAGATTCTCAATCTCCTGCACTTGTCGGGCATTTTCAGCTCTCAGCGCTCTTGTGTCTTCCCTTCTTTAGGTTAACACGTGCTGGCCAGCTTGCCGCTACGAGTCTACATAATGCAAATCTTCGCGTGCCTGTTTGAGATCCCTTTTGAGGTGACCAAGGACTTGAGCTGCTGAAGTACACCATGTCATGTGACTTTGGGATAATTGAACCACAAGCACGTCAGGTAAAACATAATGACTTACCATATGCTTCTCGGGTAAATTCCTTTACACGCTCCACTTCTGCTAGAGTAGTGTTCAGCTTCCCCTTCATCTAGTCGAGTACCTCAACCAGTTGATTGTTTTTCTCCTGGTCTCCTTGCAAAAGGAGCTACCTTCACTTAGCCTTACTACAGCCACAAGTTTCCATACCAAGCCTTAGGGGCTACTGCCAGGCACGGCAGATTAAGTTTGCCTTTAGGCAAACAAATTACGACCAACACAAGATATGGCCGGAATAATGTGGCTTCGGACAAAACCTTACATGCAAGCCCTGTGATAAAACACACTGCCTCTTCAAAGACAGAGGTGGTCACTCCGAGGTAGGCATCCACCAAACTAAGAGCATTAAACTCTTGGCTAGTAAAGGTGGAATCCCTTAAAGAGGCCTTCCGTCGTCGGTGGTTCATGGCGCTCTGGAACTCAGAGGTGGTGGCCGAACAGGTCCCGGAATCCGCTGGCTGAGGTGCCTCGGGAGCGCCCTCCCAAGGTGGGAAGGGGTCCCGTGCTACTATTCGGAGCCGACGTCCTGTTGACTCTTGTGCCCTCCGTTATCGGAGGAGGGATGGGCTGCCCATGACAAGATTGTAATAATTAAGATCCATGATAAGTTATTCTCGGAAATGCAGTAACAATACGGGTGAGTTGAGGAAGTATTTCGGCCTACCTCCACGGTTGCCGTGCGCACCCGAGCTCCCGGCATCTCCTGCAGTGGGTTCCTTTGAGGGGCCGGTCCTCCACGCGGACGTTTTGCATGTCGTCCCTTTGGAGTAGAAGTTAGAGGACTAGGGGCTTCGGGACGAGAGGCTCTCTTTCGATTAGAGGAGGGGGGCTTTACCGAGGAGGCCAGCCGTGTTTTTGGCACGTCCGGAGTGATGGCAACCCTCAAGCCATCAAGGCTCTCCACGTAGAATTTCCTCTCTTCATATATGAGGGACATCTCTTCGTCCTCATTAATGAGAGGGTCATCTTGTAACGCCCCAAGACCGACGCTTCAGAAGACTTCCATATTTTTTTCGTGATCACTGTGTGTTTCTTTTGTGCTTGCTCTTTTATTTTTGCATTGCATCATGTCATCATGCCATCATGTCTTTTAATTTTAAAAACTCAACTAAGTAAATTGCATGGATCTTCGATCCATTTAAATCGAGGGAAATGCACATGGTGATTTCTCCTTATAACATATATCCTCCCAATATTATTAGGGAACTATATTAAAATATTCCATTAGTTGGAGTTCACCATCACACACTTGCAAATATCCCAATGCCTTTGTTATCTTAATTCTTGGTCTCCAACCTCGCCTTATATTTTTTCATCATATTCCGGAGCTCCACCAAAAATCCGAACATTTTTGGACACTTCTAAAACCTTGTTCTAGTTCAAACCATTTGAATTAAATTCAAAGAGTTTGAATTTAAACTTCGTTCAGGCCACTTCTATTTTTCCTGGATCAAGCTCATTTTTATGAGTCCGGAAAAATTAACCTCCCGCGCAAATTCTATCCCTAACACTTCCTTTCTTCCCTTTTTCTTCTTTCATATTTTCTGTTTTGGGAGATAAAAGAAGAAGAGTGAGGGAGAGAGAGCTTAGCCCAGAAGGCCACTCAGGCCCAGCAGCAACCAGCCACTAGAAGCCCATCCGGCTCCCCTGTTCTAACCCTAGCTCTCTCACCGATCCCCCACTCCCCCTCGTCCATCCTCCATCGCCGCCAGTGCTCGATCCCCTCGCCCTCTCCTCGATCCCCTCCCCCCACCTCGCTCCAGCCACCGCAGAACCAGGCTGCCGCCCGCTCTCTGGTCCACCATCGTCGTCGGAGCCCCGCGCCAAGACCGCCCCTCGCCTGGACCCGTCAAGCCCCGCCACCGGCCTGTTGCCCTGCTCGACCCCGACCTCCACCATCCCGCTTCAAGCTCTGCCATCGCCGCGTCCTCCCTCTGCCTCCTCGCCATGGCCCTCGCGAGCTTCCTCCCGCGCCGCCTCTCCTCCTATTTCTTTTCTCGCCTCGCCCTGCGACCCCGCCGCCGCTCCGCCGGCGAGCCCATGCTCCGACGCCGCCGTCCTCGTGTTGTAACGCTGTCGGCAAGCCCTGCCTCTGTCTCCTCCTTCCCCGCGCATGAGATGCTCTCCTCCACCAGCCACCTCCCGCTCGCCTCCTTCTTCTCTTCCTCGCGCGCCCGCGACCATGGCTGCCTCGTCATCAAGCTCGCCGTCGTCTCCCTGGTGGCCGACTGCGTCGACCTCCTCTGCAAGGACAAGCCACTGCTGCTGCCACCACCACCACCTTGCTCCGTCGCTCGCCTCCCCCACGACCTCGCGTCGCCCCGCTGCCCGAGCCGTCCTCTCCGCCCTCCTCCTGCGCCGCACACACACGCCCCGCGCCTCACCTCCATGGCCGTCTGCCCGAACCACCACGACCACGTGCGCCTCCTTCATGGTTGCCGTGCTGTCGGTTTTTCATGCCTCGTCCTGCTGCTGTGGGTGCCTCACGAGCCGCCGATGTCCTCGCGAGCTGCTCTGTCCGATAGGGCTCCCTTCCAAGACGAGCTGGCTGCCCCGTTGGCCATGCTGCCTTTGTCGTGGCCAAGTCAACCCAGACGCCCGGAGTACATCTTTGGTTGCACACCAAGTCGGCCTTGCCTTGCTGCCTCCTGTACACTGTTGGTCAACAGTTGATGCACGCAAAGTACTTCGACTACAGCCGATGCCCCGAGGACACCGAGTAGGACTACTCACGGGACCCATCAAGTTCATCTACATGCGTGTATGACTACACATCCGGGATGCGTCCAGTACCTCTACGGAAGACACGAACGTCTATGAACCGTGTACGACGAACATTGCCAAAGACCGTCGAGTGAACCACTACCGTCGCCGTGGATTCGACAAGACAATGTGTACCACTACTTCCACGACGACCGTGTACCACTACCATCGCGAGAACGACTACTTCCACGATGACCCCACGAACAACTACTTCCTCTACATCGCACCGACTCGATCCGCCCCGAAAACGCACGCTTCGAAGGTATAACCGCCGAGATGACCTTTCGAGAACGAATGTTTGCGATGCATGAGATGCTCGTGTTTGCACCGTGTCTGAGAGAGGTCTTTGCACGTTCCTCGTTTCCTTACCACTAATCCGTGGGAACCCAGTAACCGGGAGCACCCCACCATCTCTTGCGTGTTTCACACATCCGCACAATTCTATTTTGCGCCGGTATCTCCATGAGCGACCGGAACCGATATGTTGCCGTGGCATCATTTTTGTTATCGTTGCCGTGGCACCCTTTTTCGTTCCACCACGGTAACAAAGGCTTCATAACATGCTCATGTCCACGTTTTCATAAAAATTGCTTAAAAACTTGCATATGTCATTCGCATTATGATAACAACATTTAAATGCCTACAATTGATGTTTGCATTAAAATTGCTAAATGACATGAGGATTTTTCGGAATTATTGTTTGTTGTTCCGGCCTCATTTAAATTGCCTAGATAGTTAGTTTACTTATGCTTCACCTCTTGCCATGTTAATCAACATTTAATATTGTTGGGTTTATAACCGAGAGAACTAAACAATTGTTGTGGTGTTTCGTCAACATGCAACTCGTTGCATATTGAGCTCCACTTAACTAGTAGTTCCATTTGTGCACTTTGCCATGCCATGCCTCTTTAAACCGGACATGCATCATACTTGTTTGTGCATCATGCCATGTGTATGTGGTGGTTGTTTACTATGTTGCTTGTTTCTTTCCGGGTTGCTTCTCTCGTTAGCTTCGGTTTCGTTCCGGAGTTGTGAGGATTCGTTCGTCTACGTCCGCTTGTCTTCTTCATGGACTCGTTCTTCTTCCTTGCGGGATCTCAGGCAAGATGACCATACCCTCGAAATCACTTCTATCTTTGCTTGCTAGTTGTTCGCTCTATTGCTATGCCGCGTTACCTACCACTTGCTTATCAAGCCTCCCAAATTGCCATGAACCTCTAACCTTTGTCACCCTTCCTAGCAAACTGTTGTTTGGCTATGTTCCCGCTTTGGTTCAGCCCCTCTTATAGCATTGCTAGTAGCAGGTGAAGATGAAGATTGCTCCATGTTGGATTATGTTTATGTTGGGATATCACAATATCTCTTATTTAATTAATGCATCTATATACTTGGTAAAGGGTGGAAGGCTCGGCCTTATGCCTGGTGTTTTGTTCCACTCTTGTCGCCCTAGTTCCGTCATTCCGGTGTTTGTTCCTTGATTTTGCGTTCCTAATGCGGTTGGGTGATTTATGGGACCCCCTTGACAGTTCGCTTTGAATAAAACTCTTCCAGCAATGCCCAACCTTGGTTTTACATTTGCCTTACCTAGCCTTTTTCCCTTGGGAGTCGCGCATCCTGAGGGTCATCTTATTTTACCCCCCGGGCCAGTGCTCCTCAGAGTGTTGGTCCAAACTAGAGCCACTTGCAGCGCCACCTCGGGGAAACTTGAGGACTGGTTTTAGTTGTACGTAGTGTTCATCCGGTGTGTCCTGAGAACGAGGTACGTGCGACTCCTATCGGGATTGTCGACACATCGGGCGGCTTTGCTGGTTTTGTTTTACCATTGTCGAAATGTCTTGTAACCGGTATTCCGAGACTGATCGGGTCTTCCCGGGAGAAGGAATATCCTTCGTTGACCATGAGAGCTTATAATGGGCTAAGTTGGGACACCCCTGCAGGGTATAAACTTTCGAGAGCCGTGCCCGCGGTTATGTGGCAGATGGGAATTTGTTAATATCTGGTTGTAGAGAACTTGACACTCGACCTTAATTAAAATACATCAACCGCGTGTGTAGCCGTGATGGTCTCTTCTCGGCGGAGTCCGGGAAGTGAACACGGTTTATGGATTATCTTTGACGTAAGTAGGAGTTCAGGATCACTTCTTGATCATTGCTAGTTCACGACCGTTCCGTTGCTTCTCTTCTCGCTCTTATTTGCGTATGTTGGCCACCATATATGCTTAGTGCTTGCTGCAGCTCCACCTCACCACCCCTTCCCTACCCTTAAGCTTAAATAGTCTTGATCTCGCGGGTGTGAGATTGCTGAGTCCTCGTGACTCATAGATACTTCCAAACAGTTGCAGGTGCCGATGGTACCAGTGCAGGTGACGCAACTGAGCTCAAGTGGGAGCTCGATGAAGATCTTGTTCGTAGTGTTGTTTCGTTTCCTGTTGATCAGTAGTGGAGCCCAGTTGGGACGATCAGGGACCTGGCAGTTGGGTTGTCTTCTTTTATTTTGGTTCCATAGTCGGACCTATGTGTGCATCTCTGAATGATGTATGTTTTATTTATGTATTGTGTGAAGTGGCGATTGTAAGCCAACTCTTTATCCCATTCTTGTTCATTACATGGGATTGTGTGAAGAGGACCCTTCTTGCGACTAAACCACAATGCGGTTATGCCTCTAAGTCGTGCCTCGACACATGGGAGATATAGCCGCATCGTGGGTGTTACACATCTGCCCAGTGATGTGTCTCTGGTTCAGGCGCATGGCTGCTTAGTGTCTCGACCCAGCGCCTCCATGTCTGTCTAGGTTCAGTAAAGGGCCGGTCAGGGGAATTAACCATAAAACAACTCGGATGAATAATAAGGGCTAAGGAAACTTACTATCTCTGCATGATTGTAATCAGACAACCCGTCGCGGAACTTCCGTCTTGCGAACTCCTTTGCCGATCCTTGATAAATGCCTGCTAGAGTGGTCCCAAAGACCATCGGGTCATCAAGGTTTTCTCGGACAAATCAGGAGGTGTCGCCGATTGCATTGTAGATGCACTGCAAGTGTGGGCATTGCCGAAGTGGTTGGGATCTTCGGTCGTTCGCCGTGGCCATTACATGTATAATGGTGAGGCCAGTATTTGTCAGCAGCTTTACTTGGGCTGCCAGGCAGGTTACGTTGGTATCATCCTCCTAAGCAGCAGTTCACGATTTCCAGCTATAGTGCTTCTTTGGGGGTTCTGAGGAGAAAGCAAGGAGCCCAGGCCGAACTGGGTCACTCAGAAGTCGGTATCCTCGCGAGGAGCACCTGGAGGGTAGTCGGTCCCTTCAATTTGGCAGACCTCGGCAGCTCCCACCTCGTACAACACCTCGGTACGGGAGTAGGGCATAATACAAAAGTACCTCCGCGAGAGCCCGAAGTGTGCCTCGCATCCAAGGTGCATCTCGCAAAGGGCGACGAACCCATCGATATGATTGAGTTGGGAGTGAGGTGGTGAAGTTGGAGCCCATCGAACTCGAGCAAACCCCTCAGGTAGGGGTGAATTGGAAATCCCAGGCCATGGAGAAGGAAGGGAACAAAGCATACCAGTTCACTCTCGCGTGGGGATGGATGGCTTTCTACATGTGCTTGCCCATTCATGGATGTCAATCCCGGGCGAGTGGATGCTAGATCTGAATCTGGCAAATAGCCCTGGGTGGCCAGGTGCTCTAGTTGGAGACAAGGGATGGAGCAGCTCCCCAGTCACCCTTGACGGGACCATGAGGTTGCCTCGAGGAACCCACGTTGCTCGCCATTGTTGAGACTCTCGGGGTTGGGCCAGGGAGTAGAGGAGAAAGTACGCGAAGATTGGTATGGACGGGGTCGAGATGCGCTCTGTTCTAACCCTAGATTATGTGGTTATAAATAAGAGGGAAAAAGGCTGACTCTTCAACGTCCCACCATAAAGTGACTCGGTTCCCCCAAAACACACGACGATCGAGGTCAAGGATTTTGCACCACGTGTAGTGGACCGGGCCTCGAGAAAAACCTTCTATAAGACCGAAGACCTCATAGCCCAACTGAGGAAGGTATTGAGAAGGAACTCTCCTGTCGAGCCAAGACTCTGGAGCTGAAGTTCGAGAATATCGTGCTCGGCATCGAAGACCAGTTCAAGGGCTACTAACGATGTCCTGGATATAGGGGTACTAATCCGGCCGGCCTATAGCCTTCGGATGAGCCGGTGGGCCCTCATTCTCTTCAAGGTGGACTCCAGATGCCGTGAGCCTAGGCGTGATCAAGACTTCCTCTGCCAAAGACTTGACGTATACTCCAGGACATCTCCTGCCACGTCCATGCGATTCCCTGGATACCGACCATGTAACCGTAGATGCCCTACCTGGCGTGTATGTAGGCCAAGGGATTTAGCCCATAGAGGGGACCGAATCACAACTACATTCACCTAGCCCTAGAGTTAGAACACAACTTACCATCTCGAGGTAGATCAAGCTTGTACTCGATACATCTCCATAAATATTAACAAGAGCAGGATGTAGGGTTTCACCTCAATCAAGAGGGCCTGAACCTGGGTAAACACCATCTCCTTTGTTCCTGTTACTACCGATCCAAGATCCACATCTCGGGACCCCTACATCGAGGTCTGCCGGATTTCACACCAACACTGAATATGAGGGAGAAATCAGTGAGCAAGGCGATCTGAGGCCCAACATCGGCCAGGATGGGCCAGCCAAACAAATATCCTTACGCGGAGTTGTGCCCAAGGTTTCCAGTTCAACTTCCATAAGGGGATGACAATGGATCCATCAAACATTGCACGGTACCAGGGTCTAGCGGTATACATGTAGGAGTCGGTCTATTGCCAGGAGATGCAGTCTCGCACATCGGAGAGGATAAAGTGGCAGAGGCGATGCCAAAGGACCACTTATTGGATAAGGTCATTGGCCCGTGTGCGCCACAAATGTCTAGCACACAAACACGCACCAGCATGGACACAACGAGTTTTTCTGATCCACCGTGGCACCTTGGCAAAGATCAATGGAGCAATTCCAGAGATACATGCGTCGTCCACCTAGTGGTCTTCCTAGAACCGACAAGATTTGTCGCCTCCCAAGGTCAAAATTGTAGTAGCACAAAAACCAGCGTCTACTTTCGGGACACATGGGATGTGAAGGTGCTGCCACAGCCTAGATGACTCAATTCTCTGTAGCCAGAGCCACCTAATACGCAGCATGATCATTGAGATCTGCAAGCCATGAATTCCAAGGCCACTAAGGGGCAATAGGCGGCACACTCTCTGCCAATTCATCAGAGAACGACCACCATTGGCGCTCTTGCACCATACCTAACACTCAGGGAAGTACTTAGCTTTAAGAATGCGAGCCCAATGACCTAGGTCATTTTGTGATAATTTACAGATCCATTTAACAATAACCGTCAGGTTCACGAGTTTGATGTTAGTTATGCCTAGGCCACCTCACGGGGTTCTGCCCATTTGATCATGTGGTACTTATCTTTTTTTCCATTCGCCTCCCAATAAAAATGGGCTCTAACTTTGTCAAACTTGACATGGATTCCCGCCCCAAGCAGGAAAGGCCCATAGCAAAAGTGGGGATTGCCGAAAGGCAGGCGTTGGTTAGGGTAAGCCTAGTTGCAGAGGACATTAATTTCCGTTGCCAAGGGTCACAATGGTGAACAAATTTCTGAACCGTAGGATCCCAGTTCGTCTCGGTGAGGGCTCTGTCCGTGCACAACACACCTAGGTAGGAGATAGATAATTTTCCTTGTTTACAGTTGAGGTGGTTAGCCACCCATTCTCCCTCCTCTACTGACATACCTAATGGGAAAACTTCACTTTTGGCCAAGGTTATCTTCATACCCGACATGTCTTCAAAGCATACTAAGAAGATTTTAATTGTGGCAATACTAAGTGGATCTAGCTCGAATAGGAGCATCATATCATCAACGTATTGTAAATGGCAGATCCTTCAGGTCCCCAGAGGTCTTCACTTTGTCTAATATTGTTGAAACCGAGTCAGCCACAATGTCAAAAAGCAGGGGAGAGATAGGATCACCTTGATGCAATCCTCTTTAATTTTTGAAGAAATTACGAACCTCTCTGTTAACATTAATGGCCATTTGGCATCCCCCAACCAATTGCATGACACGGTGTGTGAATGCCGACGCGAGTCCCTTACGTGTTAGTATTTGATGGAGGAAGGACCAACTCAGCATGTCGTAAGCCTTTTTGAAATCGAGCTTAAGGATAACTGCGGGGGTTTTCCTTTTTCCTAAGATCATGCACAATCTCATTGAAGTAGAGTACCCCTTCCAGGATGAACCTACCCTTAATAAATGCAGTGTGGGACCGGTTTACAATTTTGGCTGCCACCAGCCCTAAGTGCAACATTTAACACATGGCAACTAGCTTAAAATTACGTTCATTAGAGTGATGGGCATAATTGGGTAATCTTGTCAGCTCCTGGAATTTTGGGAATGAAAGCAATGATCGCAAAACTGATCCTCGAAATATCAACCTGACCTAGCACAAAGCCGTTGATAATATAAATAATGGGAAGCTTGAGCACAGACCAACAACGCTTAAAGAACGCAACCGGAACCCGTCTGGCATGGGTGTTATGTCAGTTTTGGTGGCACACCATCAATTTCTTTGGGCGAGAAACTGAGCTCGAGTAGCGAGTTATCAACCTCACAGAATTTTTGGTGGGGGGCTAAAGGTTGGCGGCTAGGATACGAATGTGCAACTAATCCGCGGGTGGTTTTGGTAATTCATAACAACATTTACACCATTGAACTAATGCCTACTAAAAAAATATGCTCAAAATGCAAAGGACAAACATTGGCAAAGCTCCAAGATTCTACATTTTTTCTTAAGTGACCAAAGATCACATTGAGTCCATACGAAAGGCAATATTATTAAGGATGAGGTTTTGATCATTGACTATCTGCTCAAATGCTTAGAGATATAGCTCCAAAATCTTAACTACACTCTCACATTCATCTATGTCCAAAACCCTAAAGTCTATCTTGGTCCAACCGTAACAAATCCATTCAGACCCACCGACAAACACTTGACTAGCCACTACCTAAACCCTAGCAACTCGATCTCACCGAGGCGACCCTTCGGTCTCACCGAAGAGCACTTGCTAACCATTTTTTTCCTATCGATTTCATATCAGAAATTTCAAGTGGTTTCGATGGTCTCACCAAAGTGTGAAAAGTGATTAGGTCATCACCCATTGGTGTCACCGAGCTGTTCCATTAGGTCTCACCAAAAAGCCTAAAGTTCACACCTTTTGAACTAGTCAGTCTCACCAAGTGTTCTCACCCGGTCCCACTGAGTTGTGCATAAAGTTGTGTAACAGTTAGATTTTTGGTGCTGCCTATACATACCCCCACCCATTGCACAAACTCTCGAAGAACAACCAGGACGAAACTACCACCTCCCATATCCAATTTCTAAGGGAGAACGACCTACACTTTTGTTAAAATCAAAGGGATTCCACTCCAACCTTTGATCCTTGATTTGTACCTTCCCCAAGTTGCTTTCCACTCAAATCCTTCTCCTACCACATAGCCAATCTGTGAGAGAGTGATTGAGAGTTGAGCAGACTATCTTTTGATGCACAAGACAAGGAGTTCATCATCAACAACAACATCTATTACCTTTTGGAGAGTGGTATCTCCTAGACTGGTTAGGTGTCACTTGGGAGCCTCCAAGCATATGGAGTTGAACCAAGGAGTTTGTAAGGGACAGGATATCTGCTACTTCATGAAGATCTACCCCAAGTCAGGCTAGTTCTTCATGGGCGTAAGCCGTGATGGCATAGACAAGGCTATTTCTTCGTGGACCCTTTGTGGGTGGAGCCCTTCGTGGACTCGCGCAGCCTTACCCTCCATGGGTTGAAATCTCCATCAACGTCAATGTGCAATAGCACACCTAGCAGAACCACGAGAAAAGTCACCATGTCTTTGCTCCGTTTGATTTTCTACGACCCCTCCTTTACATTCATATGCAATGTCTTTACTTTCCTCTGCCTACTATCTTAGACTTACATGTATAGGGTGTGAAAAGACTTGATATAATTGCTAAAGTTTTCCAAGAACTAAAATTGGGAAAAGGGTAAGTTTTTATTTGGTCAAGTAGTCTAATTACGCCCTCTAGACATACTTGCGATCCTACAAGTGCTATCAGAGCTTTGGTCTCCATGAATTTGGTCTAACCACCAAGGAGAATATGGCGTCTAGTGAGGGAAATTATCACTGTAGAGGTCCATATTTTGATGGTACAAACTTTGCTAGTTGGAAGCATAAGACAAAAATGCATATTCTTGGTTATAACTCTGTCGTTTGGGCTGTTGTTCATGTTTGCTTGCAAGGTGAGTTCTTTGAAGATGGAAAAGAACCAGACCGTGAAGCAACCGTGAAAGAATTGAAGATGTTGCAATACAATGCTAAAGCATGTGACATTGTCTTCAACAGTTTGTGTCCCAAGGAGTTCAACAAGATTAGCCACCTTGAGAATGGAAAGGAAATTTGGGATACTTTGGTTGATGTGAATGAAGGTACCGAGTCTGTCAAGGAATCCAAGTTGGATGTGCTCCAAAGTCAACTTGAAAAGTACAAGATGAAGGATGGTCAAGGAGTTACGGAAATGTACTCTAGGCTCGCTCTCATTAAAAATGAGATTGATGCCTTAGGAAGTGAAGAGATGACTGCTAAATTCATCATCAAGAAGATCCTTAGAGTCTTGGATAGAAAGTATGACATTGTATGCACATTGACCGAAATGATGCCAAATTACAAAGATCTGAAGCCCAAGAAGTCAATGGAAGGATTGTTGCTCATGAAATGTCATCAAGGACAAAGAGGAGCTACACAACAAGTCTATTGGTGCTTATAAGGCTTCAAGTGATGCTCCACGAACTTCAAGTAAGAAGCTAGTGTCTGTCGGTGCAACAAACCTTCACGTATGTTGCTTGGATTGTACACAAGCACGATGATAAGGATACAACTTCACCAAGCATCCAAGCCAGAGAAGCAGCTCTTTGAGAGATCAAAGGGCGGATCAAGAAGACCAAGAAAATCCAAGGTAATAAGATATCACTTTGGGAAAGCCTCCCTTGCTGGGAAGGAGAGCCTGGTCATGTCGAGGCCGCCCCGAAGATAAGTCCAAGGTTTCCCCGATAGGCTTGCCTGGGCCGCCAAGGACAAATCAACCAGCCAAGGCTCTCCACTGCTCCACCGCACCGCGATGCCAATCACCTATCAATGCAGTGTCAAGCCCCCGAGATGATTAAAGGGCTTCTGGTAAGCACGTGGCAGCCATTTGGAAGGCAGATTACCTCTATATGACACCCGTCCAAAGGTGTGCCAAGCAGATAAGCAGAAGATGATTAAGCGGCGCGACAGGCCTACCGGGCTGCATCCTCAACACGACTCCTAGCAGTGCATTTAACGCATTTTGTCCTAACTACCAGATTTAGGTATGATAGCACTATTAGCTATATAATCACTAGGTAATGACTGTTTCGCCACTGTGGTTACCCCTTAGCCTATAAAAGGTGGGATATGGAAAATTAGAGAAGGATTCGAACCCTGGCACATTTGTACGCGCGTAGCTGCTCTCCCCGAGGCGACCTTGCCGGGCTCGAGCGCTGCGTGCCCATCGTGATCCTTTCCTCAATCCACCAAACCAGGAGTAGGGTTTTACGCTTCTCAGCGGCCCGAACCTAGGTAAAAACCACCCGCGTCACCACTGTCGTGCTGCTTCATGGCTTCTGCTCTTTGTGCAACGTGACCTTCCCCCTTACCGAACCACAAGGGGCCGATGGCCCCATAGGTGGCCGTGTTCCACCACGACATCTTTGGCGCGCCAGGTAGGGGGTCGGTCGCTTGCGCGAATCTGAGGTTGTGAACAGCGTGCCAATCTTCATCATCATCTCCTTCATCGTTAGCTTCATCATCCATGGCGCCCAAGAAGAAGCCCGGTGCAACGGCTCGTCCTTCCACTTCGGAAACACCCTCGCACGCAGCCATTCATGCCATAGGCGTTGCGACAGCATCGGGAGATGCGGGTGCCGTAGGTGACACGACCAGCATAGGCGGCACTGTCGTCGTGCCCCCCGTGCCGAATTGGGAGCGGAAGATGCCGGGGGTGGGAGATATCAACAACACCGCAATAGCCATGTTCTGCAGGACGCGGACGGGGAGAACTTCAGTCTCCACCTCCCCATCGTGCTAGTATAGTGACAACACCCACTCTGGTGTGAGCCGTGACCCCGTAGCTGCCCTTGTTGCGGGTGTGGCTACGGGGTACATGCCTCGCCTGGGGCGGGAAAACCAAGACGGAGCGCCGAATGAGGTTGTCGACCCTCAGGAGCACCCTACTCACCACCGAACTGCCGTGGCGGCCGGCTCGCAGCGGCGAGAACGCGGTGCCGGCCCTGCTGGTACTACCAGGAGTCGGGCCACATCACGGTCTAGCTCGTCATCAATGCCAAGCACTGCTTCGGAAGCCATGGCGCGGGCCCAAATCCTGCTAAGAGTTCCCGCCAGCAGCTAATCAAATGGATGAATGGAGAGCCACCATCCAGAGTTTGATCGGCTTCTCAGAAGCCGGAAAATCCCAGCAGGCAGGGTCACCACAGCACCAACGAACAACAACAGCAGCTTGGACTGCTGGCCGTGTCGAGGGGGCCACGCCAAAGGTGCAGTTCCCTCCACGGCAGCAGACCCAGGGGAAGCAACAAGGGCAACACGACCATGAGCCTGACGAAGCATCGATGGTCTCTTCCGACCCGCGGGCCCGTCGAGATTAGCGGCAGGTCTTGGAAGATCGGCAGAGGGAAGATGCGCGCGTCACTATAGAACGGCATTGTGAAACCCGCAGCCAATCTGATAGGCGCAAACCCGCGGCCAGTGAAGGCAGATACTTACCTTTCGAGGTTGGGTGCCCTGCCTTCACTCGTGAGCTCCTGCAAGTCCGTTGGCCATCTGCCCGCATTTTGAAGCCAGAAATACCAGAAAATACGATGGAAGGCTCAACCCGACAGAGTTCTTGAGCATTTACACAATTGCTGTTCAAGCCGCCGGAGGGAGAGATGAGAAGGTGTTCACGAACTACTTCCCTTTGGCACTCAATCCAAACATGAGGTCGTGGTTGATGCACCTGCCAGAGAACTCCATTTCTTCCTGGGCTGACCTGTGCAATGGGTTTGTTGGTGCCTTCCTGGGCGGCCACCAAGAACCAGGATGGCCCAGCGACTTGCAACTACTTCTGCAGAAGGAAGGGGAAAGTTTGCAGAAGTACATGCAAAGGTTTAGCCGGGTTCACAGGAACATTCCAGATATCCACCCGGCAGCTGCTATTGCCGCGTTCTAGTCAAACATACGCAACAGAAGGATATGTTCCAAGATGAACGTCCGGTTTCCCAAGACTGTGAATGAGCTATACACCTTGGCGGATAAACGCGCCCGCACAGAGGAAGGGAGGCGACTCCCTGGAGAAGAGGACGACATCAAAGTTGATTCAGAGGATGATGATGATGCAGTTAACCCGAAAAGGAAGAATCAGAAGTGCAACAAGAAGCGCAAAGAGAGCTCAGTAATGGTTGTTGAGGGTTCTGGCACCCCTAGTACCGGCAAGAAAGCCAAGACTGAAGCCCACGGAAAGGAAGTTGCTGCGTGCACTACTTGCCGGGAGGCTGTGGCAGCAGAAAAAGCCAGGAAGACCGACGGACCATACTGTAAGATCCACCGAACCAAGGGCCATTATCTCCAAGAGTGTCATCAAGTTGAACAACTTGTCAAAAAACAAAAAGCTGAGTATGAGAAGCGTGACAAGGAGAGAGACGAAGAAGGTGCTGGCGGGAAGGGCCGAGGCGGCAGAGGAGGCCGCCATGGCAAGACTCCCCAGCAGAAAGAAAAGCCTGCTAGAGGCCGTGAAAAGAAGGAAGGTGATGATGAAAGTGATGAAGGGGACGAAGAGGAGACCTGTGAGTAAGAATTCCAGAAAGAAACCGAGGCCTTGTGCATTGACGAAGGCGCTTCTTTGCACTCCTCTCACCGCCAGCTCAAACAGTGGGCGCTTGAAGTCAATGTCATAGAGCTAGCAGCAGATTCTCGGAAGCCGCTCAAATGGTCCTGCACGCCTATCATCTTTGATGAAGAGGATCACCCTGACCGCACCACCACGGTAGGGTGTTTGCCGTTGTTGGTTTCTCCAACAATCCGCAACCTCAAAGTCACAAAGATGCTAGTTGACAGCGGGGCAGGGTTGAATATGATTTCCCCCAAGGTTATTAGCAAACTTCAGATATCAGATGAAGAGCTCAATATTACTGGCACGTTTCAAGGAATCAACCTCGGCAGTAGTCGTCCTAAGGGGAAGATTACGCTGCTAGTGACATTTGGCGGTGAGCTAAACTACCGGACCGAGAGGGTTTTGTTTGATGTGGTCGAGCTCCCCTTGCCATACAATGGGATTCTTGGTCGTCCAGCTCTGGCAAAATTCATGGCGGGATCCCACTATGTATACAACACTTTGAAAATGCCAGGGCCAATGGGCATCATTTCCATCCCGTTAGACAAGAAACATGCAATCATATGTGTGGATAAAATGTATCGGGATGCGATAGCTGCCGAGGCCACTGAAGCTGTAGCTCCCATCGAGGAAACCAAGAAAGAAAAGAAGGCTAGCAGATATGCCGTCAAGGAATCCGGGAAGCGCGCCTCTCCGGAGTGCGGTGTCTTGGATTCCGGGCTCCGCAGGCCAAAGATAGATTTGAACACTCTGGTGCGTGCGAAGAACTCAACCTCCCCAGCCTGCCAACTCGTCGATCCCACGGCCTAGCTCGATGAACTGGAAGGAAACAAGACACAACAGTTTACCCAGGTTCGGGCCACCTTGCGGTGTAAAACCCTACTCCTGCTTTGTCGTGGATTAGCCTCGAGGTGCGCTGAGGATGAACTAGTATAGTGGAAGAACAACCTCAGGAGGTGTGTTCTTGGGTGAGCTAGTGGGTGTGTGGATGGACTGGATCCGATCCCTCTCTACGGTAGTGGCTAGGCTCTATTTATAGTGTCCTTGGTCCTCTTCCCAAAATGAAGGCGGGAAGGGATCCCACAATGACCAAATTTGAAGGGAGACAACTAGTACATCTTATCCTCACAAAAGGTGGTCTTCGCTTGCAAAGCTTCTGGTCGTGACGCCGTGGTGGGCTCAGCGATGACCTCCGTCTTGCCGTCCTGGTGGTCTTGGTCTTGTAGCATTGAAATGGAAACCTTTAGTTGATTCCTCGGGACTCCGCGCCTGCACTTGCCTCCTTAGCACCAAAGAGGAAACATGCGGCTCTGCGCCTGCTGGCGCCCATCTGGCCTTGGTCTTCATGTCTTGCGTCATCCGAACATCACGAGGTGAGGGCTTGCATAGAAATCTCCGCTCCTCCGGAGCCAGCCTGATGAGGCCACCTCTTCTGGAGGTCTTAACGTCGTCCGCCTCGCGAGGCTTGCCCCTCGCGAGGGTCTTGTGTTGTTGGTGCTGAAGATGGGCCGTACCAGGCCATTGATAGAGCCACGCGATGGGCTGCAGGCAGGCAAGTCTGGGTACCCCGGTTCCTAGAACAACGACAGTAGCCCCCGGGCCCAAGGCGCACTTGGACTTGGCTTCGAGGCGAAGCCAAAGGGCAAGTGCGGAGCGCCGCTGGCCCCAACCGCATGCGGCCTCGGTCGACGCATGGCGCTTGATGGGACGTGGGTGTCTCCACTTCCCCATGCAGATTCGGCAACCGTCCCGGGCTGACAAAAAGGCTGGCGCCTGCCGCTGAGCCTTCATTGCCTTTCCTTTGTCTTTGCTCCAGATCCCCTTCTCTCCCTGCTCAGTGCACCTCCAGATATGCCGAATCTTTCCCTGAGCTCACCACTGATGGCCACCGACAAGGCGAAGTCAGCAGCTCCTGCCGCATGCTTGGCCTCCTCACCTGAGCCGGCCCTCAATGCGTCCACCGTCACTAAGGAAAAGCGTCTTGCCGCCGTGCTCCCGCTGATAGCGAGCGACGCCAATGAGGGGCGGGAGACGGTGCTCTGGGTAGGCTCCGCCGATCCAGAATCCCTAGAGGAAACCTTCTACCCCTTCTTCCTGCATAGTGTCTTCGCTGGGCTTGTCCCCCCTTTCTCCAATTTCTTCTAAGCCATCCTCATCCATTACCAGATCCATGCCCTTCATCTTCATTCCAACTCCATCCTCCTCCCGTCGATCTTCTCCTTCTACTGCGAGGCAGTTGTGGGGGTGGTGCCCTCCATTGCGATATTCTGCCATTTCTTCTACCTCCAGATGGGTAGCGGCCACTCCGGGTGTGTCTGTCTCGTCTCGTCTCATGGTAGCAACGCGATCTTGAGGGCCGGGAAGAAGGTGGAGGACTTCCGGCACAAGTGGATCTTCATGGATGCCAAGTGCTCCCATGCTCGGCTGGAGCTGCCGACCGTGTTACCGACGAAGCTGGACCAGTGGCTCACGAGAAGCTCACCAACCCCCGGGTGGAGCTGCTGCTGGAGAAGATGACCGCTGACCTGAAGGCGGAGAAGCTAGCAGGGCCATGCTCGTCAGGGAGTTCCTGACGCAGCGCCTGGCCCCACTCCAGGCGCACTCACGCCCTCTAGTGAGCTTCAAGGGTGCAGAAGACAACCTCGGCTGCGCCCGGGCAACCTGTCCGACGAGGAGCCGAGCAAGGCCATGCGCACCTTGCTCGAGAAGAATCCGGGCAGCCTCTATGAAGCCTATCTCCCTCTGTACCGCCGCACCGACGGAGAGAAGGTAGTCGCCGCCATTCCCATCTTCAACGAGCGGGGGCTCGTGCCGTTGAAGCCCTCCCGTCCCTCTAGCTCCCCGGTGACGGTGTCCTCCGGCGAGCACTCCGAGGAGGACGAGAAGGGGGACTTGGAGGCGACCTTTGTTGGAGATATGCCCTAGAGGCAATCATGTATGATGATATTTCCTATGTGTTTATGAATAAAGATATTCCTTGGACATTATCAATGATGTGTATCAGCAAGTACGTGACTTGTTTGTGGGACTATGCATTGTATGATGATGTCCTAAAAGCTCCCTAGTCGAAAGGGCTGTGTGGACGCGCAGCTGACTAGACTAGCATATGACACGGTCGATGGCTTGGTCTCACTAGCCATGGAGCATTGGATGCTAACCGGATAATATGGACTTGGAAAGGTCTAGTCGGATTCGACGTAGTCGGATCCGAGTCAAGGTAAGGTCCGAGTCGGATAGACCCAACTATGAGACGCAGCGATATGTCATCTGTGAGTCTCTAGTACAACATACGTTCTATGTCCTAAGACCTAAGCTGGTACATGTACTCGGGATGATGACAGACCTGCTTTGGGCCGACCAAACGCTACTCCATGACTGGGTAGTTACAAAGGTAGGTTTCGGGCTTGTCCAGACCCATGCTGCGAGACATGGTCGAGCAAGATGGGATTTGCCCCTCCGACTAGGAGAGATATACTCTGGGCCCCTCATGTGATCCGACCAAGATAAGCATGGGCATGCGACAAGGATTATGAGATAATCCGGATAGTGGTCGGCATCACTTGAACAAGAAAGAGGTCGGGCTAGCACAAGGATGACAGACTCGCCTTGAGCTCGACAATGTATATCATGTGGCAAAAGGAATGGAGTGTGATGTACAGGTTCGCTAACCAGCTTCATAGTCTGCTTGGTGTTCGGCATGCCTTGCTAGAGGCCGCTACCAACCGTGCAGTTCGGAGGTGATCCGAACTGCGACCAAGCCGACTTGAACCTAAGGGGTCGCGCGCTTAAGGGAAGGAACCTGCGAGGGCGGATCCGAGGACACTGGTTGAATGTGATCCGAGCTGTATTCGGATTGTGGCCGAGTAGACTTATGGGCTTTAGGGTCCGTGCGAGGCCCAAGTGTTGAGCCCGCGACGGACGCCTATATAAAGTGGAGGTGCAGCACACTCATGCGGTTGATCGCTTCGGCACTGTCACTAGGGTTTGCAAGTGTTGCGAATAGACACCTCCACTCGCCGCCGACTGTGTGATCGGACCTAGTAGTCCGCCGCACGGTGTTCCTCCTGCACGCTCGGATACCGTTAGAGGCGGTGCACTTGCGCCGCTCTGGCGAACTTGTACGTGGGATCGGACTACCAGCTGTTCGAGGGAGATCAAACGAGGAGGAGACGAACCACGCGGACGCGCTGCCCCAACTCTTCTTCCGCTGCACGGCACTGCGCGTCTAGTGGTAACGAACTGTGATCCATCTCCCGTAGCATGTTCTTGGTTGTTCTGCGTGTAGGATTTTTTAATTTGCAGTCGACGCACCCTACCGTAGAACCTAATAGTGGTATCAGAGCCTCTGCTATAGGATTTGGTTTCAGATCATATGCATATTAGATATGTGGAGGCGGCAGATGAGATCTGTTTCGTTGAAGAGATCGGCTATGTGCACGGTTGATGTGATCAACTGCACATGGGGATCGTTGAGACTATGTTTTCTATCAATCGGGATCGATGAGGTTGTGACATGATCTACCCCTACCGGTCGGTTATCCGCCATCGGGGTTAACCGTGAAATGTAAATCTGAATCGGATTCGCGATGATCGATGAGATCGGTCAGATCAGAGAATTCGGCGTGATCGGAGTTCAGATGTGCCGCCATGTGCGTAGCGCCTTGTATTTCGTACCCAACACACAAACCGGTAGAATGCGATTCTATGCATAACTTAGTTTTGCAGATTTGATGTGAATAGTATGGCTCATGTGTATGTGATGCATGTGTGTAATTTATACATGGCCTGCCCGTCATGTTTGTCAGCCGGCGGGAGCCGAAGTGTTGTCATTATATTGTATAACGACCTGCATGTCGAGTTGTGACTCTATGTAAAATTCATTACTAGTTGTAGTAGTTGGATAATAGAGATCCGGTTGGTGGCTTGGCGTCCCGGCGTGACAAACAAGATGGAGTTCCTAGATGGTCATCGGAGTCAGAGCCGACCAAGATGGAGCCATACTATTTCACAATATATGTTTATTTGTGATTGTTATGCTTCTTGTTTTCTATGCATGTTAGAATGCTAGAAAGGTCCCTCATGAATATCAAGTGAATTGCCATCCCCGATGTTGCACCTTCGCACGTCAAGTACGTCTAGTAGTGGGCTCATAAAATTGAGGTGCTGCTGGGTGTCCTTGAACTGAAGGGTTCGTGTCGGACACGGACATGCACTGCATCAGGTTAACTTGACAAGGCTATCCAAACGGTTTTGGGCCTTGTGGCAAAGAAGGTTGGGGGCCGGGGTATGAGATACCTTCCCGACCGATAGGAGTCATATAGAGATACGATTAGCAAGGAGTTGCTTACCGGATAGGCATGTTGTCTAGCAGTGATGCTAAAGCTCACTAGTCGAATGCGCTAGTCGGATCCTGAATCACTGAAAGTTTGCGGAGGGATGCCAACTTCAGTGGGAGTATTTTCGTTTAAGGCTAGAATTAATCTATATAAACACATTGCTTAGTGATTGCCTATTTTCTGTTGTAGATCAATGGCACCACCTGCTCAACCCAACTTTGCATTGAAATCAATTCTGGAAAAGGATAAACTAAATGGAACAAACTTTACCACCTGGTATAGAAATCTGAGAATTGTTCTCAAGCATGATAAAAAGGAACATGTTCTAGAGGATCCACTTCCAGAGGAACCTGCCGATAATGCTAGTGCCACTGCTAAGAATGCCTACCAGAAACTCGTTGATGAATCAATGGACATCAGCTGTCTGATGCTGGCTTGTATGGAGCCCGATTTGCAACAACATTTCGAAAATGTTGAGGCTTACGATATGATCGAGAGTCTCAAGAGCATGTTTCAGACACAGTATAGGACCGAAAGGTTCAACACTGGCAATCCTTGATGGATTGCAAGCTGAAGGAAGGTGATCCACTAAGCCCACATGTGATCAAGATGATCGGATATGTGCAAGCTTTGGATCGGTTGGGCTTCCCGCTCTTGGATGAGCTGGCTACTAATGCAGTTCTGGGTTCTCTTCCACCCTGCTATGGGACGTTCATCTCGAACTATCATATGCATGGCATGGATAAGAAGCTCACTGAATTGCATGGGATGCTCAAAGTGGCAGAGCAGGATATTAAGAAAGGCACGCATCAAGTGTTCATGGTGCAGAAATCGGCTAAGTTCAAGAAGAGTTGGTCTAAGAAGAAGGCTAAGGCAAAGGGCACGGAGATGGTAACCTCCGCCGCTGCGCCGAAGTCTGGACCGGACTCGAAGACCATTTGCTATCATTGCAAGGAGACCGGTCACTGGAAGAGGAACTGTAGCAAGTGGCTTGCAGAGCATGGCAAGAAGGCCGGAAATGCTTCTTCAGGCAAAGGTACACTTGTTGCATATGTTATAGACATTTACCTTGCTGACATACTTAATAGCTCTTGGGTATTTGATACCGGATCGGTTGTTCATATTTGCAACTCGATGCAGGGGCTGGTAAGAACTAGGCGTGTGGCACAAGGGGAGATTGACATCAGGGTCGGCAACAAAGCAAGAGTTGCTGCGTTGGAGGTCGGCACGATGCAGCTCCAGCTTCCTTCTGGATTTATTTTGGAATTGAATAATTGTTATTACATTCCTGCACTTAGTCGGAACATTATTTCTGCCTCATGTTTGATGAGTCAGGGTTATGAATTCAATTTAAAGGACAATGGTTGTTCGTTTTATTTGAATGGTATGTTCCACGGCTATGCACCCATTGTTGATGGTCTATTTATATTGAATCTGGAACAGGAACCGGTCTATAACGTGAATGTCAAGAGGCATAAGCCTAATGAGATAAATCCGACATACTTCTGGCATTGCCGGCTTGGACACATTAGTCTGAAACGCATGAAGAAGCTCCATGATGATGGGCTCCTAACTTTGTCCGACTTCGGGTCGTTCGAGACATGTGAATCATGCTTGCTAGCAAGATGACTAAGTCTCCTTTCGCAAAGTGTTGCGAGAGGGCGTCCGAGCTATTGGAATTTATACATAGTGATGTGTGTGGTCCAATGAGCACAACTGCCAGAGATGGCTATCAGTACTTCATGACTTTCACCGACGACTTGAGTAGATATGGATATATCTATTTGATGAGGCACAAGTCGGAAACTTTTGAAAAGTTCAAAGATTTTCAGAACGAGGTTGAGAATCAGCTCGGCAAGACTATAAAGCTTCTACTATCTGATCGTGGAGGTGAATACATGAGCCAGGAGTTTGATGATCATCTGAAAAGCCGAGGTATAGTACCTCAGCTCACACCTCCGGGTACGCCACAGAGAAATGGCGTGTCGGAATGGAGGAATCGTACCTTGTTGGACATGGTCCGGTCTATGATGAGCAAATCGGATTTACCCTTGTCATTCTGGGGATACGCTCTAGAAACTTCAGCTTTCACAGTTAACAGGGTACCATCAAAATCCGTAGATAAGACACCACATGAGATGTGGACCGGGAAGACTCCCAGTTTGTCTTTTCTAAAGATTTGGGGTTGTGAAGCATTTGTCAAGCGACTTATGTCAGACAAGCTTACACCCAAATCGGATAAGTGCATATTCATGGGATATCCGAGGGAAACCTTGGGATATAGCTTCTACAACCGGGAAGAGAACAAAGTGTTTGTTGCTCGGAACGGGGTTTTCCTTGAGAAAGAGTTTTTCAATCGGGAGGCCAGTGGGAGGACGGTCTGACTCGAAGAAATTCGAGGACCACTCGGGGACGGCTCGGCTGATGATGAGATCATACAGGAGTCGGTCAGGGAACCCGTAGTGGAAGCGGCACCGGAACCACGGAGGTCGGAAAGATTGCGCAGAGTGCGCGATGTATTGTAGCTAGAAAGCGATGAGCCAACCACATATGCGGAAGCGATGGTGAGCCCAGATTCCGAGGCATGGCTGGAGGCCATGAGATCCGAGTTAAAGTCCATGGATGAGAATCATGTCTGGGACTTGGTTGATCCGCCGCCTGGCGTAACGGCCATTGGTTGCAAATGGGTCTTTAAGAACAAAACCGATGTGGATGGAAATGTTCAGATCCACAAAGCTCAGCTTGTCGCTAAGGGTTATGGACAAGTTCAACGAATTGACTACGACGAGACTTACTCCCCGGTAGCGATGCTGAAGTCGGTGAGGATCGTACTAGCTATAGCTGCATATTTCGATTACGAGATATGGCAGATGGATGTCAAGACGGCTTTCCTTCACAGAAATTTAACCGAGGACGTGTATATGATATAGCCCGAGGGTTTTGTTGATCCGACTAACACTAGTAAGGTATGCAAGCTCAAGAGATCCATTTATGGGTTGAGGCAAGCATCTCGGAGTTGGAACATTCATTTTGATGAGGTCGTCACTGGTTTCGGTTTCATCAAAAGCGAAGAGGACTCTTGTTTGTACAAGAAGTTAAGTGGGAGCTCGATAGTGTTTTTGATCTTGTATGTGGATGACATACTACTAATCAGAATTGATGTTTCGATGCTGAACTCGTTCAAGGAGTCATTGAATGGCAAGTTTTCGATGAAGGACCTTGGTGAGGCAATGTACATTTTAGGCATTAAGATCTATAGAGATAGATCGAGGAGGCTGCTCGGCTTAAGCCAGAGCATGCACATAGATAAAGTGTTGAAGCGGTTCAACATGAGTGAGGCGAAGAAAGGGTTCTTGCCACTCTCACATGGTATAAGGCTAAGCGAGACTCAGAGTCCTTCGACATCTGATGAGCGAAGCAGGATGAGTAGGATTCCGTATGCCTCGGCACTCGGATCCATCATGCATGCCATGATATGTACAAGGCCTGATGTTGCTTTTGCAATAAGCCTAACAAGAAGATACCAGGCCAACCCAGGTGAGAGCCACTTGGCAGCGGTAAAGACTATTTTGAAGTACCTAAAAAGGACTAAAGAGATGTTCCTAGTTTATGGAGGTGAGGAAGAGCTCGTCGTAAGGGGTTACCCCGACGCTAGTTTCCAAACCGACAGAGATGATTGTCGATCACAGTCCGGATTCGTGTACGTCATGAACGGAGGAGTAGTGAGCTGGATGAGTTCCAAGCAAGATACGGTGGCCGATTCTACCATAGAAGCCGAATACATTGCGGCTTGTGAAGCTGCAAAAGAAGGTGTTTGGATCTGGAACTTTTTGGATGATCTTGGTATTTTCCCAGCCTCGGTAAAACAGTTGGACCTTTATTGTGATAATTCTGGTGCCATCGCACAAGCCAAGGAGCCGAGGAATCACAACAAGGTCAGACACATAGATCGGAAATATCACCTGATACGAAAGATCGTAAAGAATGGTGATGTCGAGTTATGCAAACTTCACACGGATGCAAATGTTGCAGATCCGTCGACTAAGCCGCTTCCACAACCCAAGCATGAGGGGCACGTTAGAGCTATGGGCATTCGATGTCTATTTGATTGACTCTAGTGCAAGTGGGAGACTGTTGGAGATATGCCCTAGCGAAATCATGTATGACGATATTTCCTATGTGTTTATGAATAAAGATAGTCCTTGGACATTATCAATGATGTGTATCAGCAAGTACGTGACTTGTTTGTGGGACTATGCATTGTATGATGACTGTCCTAAAAGGTCCCTAGTCGAAAGGGATGTGTGGACGCGCAGCTGACTAGACTAGCATATGGCACGGTCGATGGCTTGGTCTCACTAGCCATGGAGCATTGGATGCTAACCGGATAATATGGACTTGGAAAGGTCTGGTCGGATTCGACGTAGTCGGATCCGAGTCAAGATAAGGTCCGAGTCGGATAGACCTGACTATGAGACGCAGCGATATGTCATCTGTGAGTCTCTAGTACAACATACGTTCTATGTCCTAAGACCTGAGCTGGCACATGTACTCGGGATGATGACATACCTGCTTTGGGCCGACCCAACGCTACTCCGTGACTGGGTAGTTACAAAGGTAGGTTTCGGGCTTGTCCAGACCCATGCTGCGAGACATGGTCAAGCAAGATGGGATTTGCCCCTCCGAGCAGGAGAGATATACTCTGGGCCCCTCATGTGATCCGACCAGGATAAGTATGGCCATGCGACAAGGATTATGAGATAATCCGGATAGTGGTCGGCATGACTGGAATGAGAAAGAGTTTGGGCTAGCACAAGGATGACAGACTCGCCTTGAGCTCGACAACGTATATCGTGTGGCAAAAGGAATGGAAGTGTGATGTACAGGTTCGCTAACCAGCTTCATAGTCTTCTTGGTGTTCGGCATGCCTTGCTAGAGGCCTCTACCAACCATGCAGTTCGGAGGTGATCCGAACTGCGACCAAGCCGACTTGAACCTAAGGGGTCGCGCACTTAAGGGAAGGAACCTGCGAGGTCGGATCCGAGGACACTGGTCGGATGTGATCCGAGTTGTATTCGGATTGTGGCCGAGTAGACTTATGGTCTTTAGGGTCCGTGCGAGGCCCAAGTGTTGAGCCCACGATGGACGCCTATATGAAGTGGAGGTGCAACACACTCATGCGGTTGATCGCTTCGGCGCTGTCACTAGGGTTTGCATGTGTTGCGAATAGACACCTCCACTCGCCGCCGACTGTGTGATCGGACCTAGCAGTCCGGCACACGGTGTTCCTCCTGCACGCGCGGATACCGTTAGAGGCGGTGCACTTGCGCCGCTCCAACGAACTTGTACGTGGGATCGGACTACCAGCTGTTCGAGGGAGATCGGACAAGGAGGAGACGAACCACGTGGACGCGCTGCCCCAACTCTTCTTCCACTGCACGGCACTGTGCGTCTAGTGGTAACGAACTGTGATCCATCTCCCGTAGCATGTTCTTGGTTGTTCTGCGTGTAGGAATTTTTAATTTTCAGTCGACGCACCCTACCGTAGAACCTAACAACCTTGGAGGGGGTCACTACTGGAATCAGGATCTTTGCCGTCAGCCTGATCTTTGCCGTCAGCCACTTGACAACAAAGAAGGTCTTTGCCATCAGCTTACATAAAACAGACGGCAAAGATCATGTTTGCCGTCAGCCAGATCTTTGTCGTCCGCTAGCGGACGACATAGAAGCTTTGCCCTTCGCTAGCAGATGGCAAAGAAAGAGGGTGGCCCACTCGCGAGAGCCACCTAACGGCCACTTTCTTTGCCTTCAGCTCTCAGATGGCAAAGAAAGTGACCAAAATAACGTCCGTTAGCTAGGCTCTTTGCCGTCTGCTAGCAGACGGCAAAGAACCGTGCCCTAACTAAAATGCCAACGACGCTCGCGCCCCATCTCTCTATCCCCCCCTCTCTCTCTACGCCCCGTGCCGAGCCGTCGCCGCCCCGCGCCACCCCGCCCCGGTGCCGCCGCCGCC
>NC_057799.1:258444841-258445405 GCF_018294505.1 Triticum aestivum | reverse complement strand
CCACTGGCCTATTTGGCCAAACCCTCCCCGAAAGACTAACTGCTACCCCCACTCCCCTCGATCCCCCACTCCCCTCGATCCCCTTCCCCCATTTGGATCGGGGGCACCCAAGCCCGTCGCCCCGCCGGTGCTCCGCCACCTCATGCGCCATTCCCTTGGATCTGGCGTCGTCGCCGTTTGTCGCCGCCTCCTCGACCTCCTCCACGTCGTCGTCGCTTCGTTGTCGCTGTCGACCTCGTCTCTGCTCCGCGTCGCCTACCCGGCTCCCCCTCAACGGCCTCGTCGAGCCTCGTTGACCCCCCTGCACAGCAACGGGGGTGAGCACCTCCCCATCTTCCCCTAGCTTTCGACGTCGTAGGATGCGCCCCACCTCCCCAGTCCGGAGCTCCGGTCATGACGCCCGCCTCGTTCCTGGCCGCAGCCGCCTGTCGCCACGCCCGCTGCCGTGGCTCCCCCTCCCGCACGCCCACACGCTCGCCTCGCGTCGCAGTTGTTGCCCCAGCCACCTGCAGCGCCCTCGCTCACCTCCACCGCCTGCAAATGCTGTCGCCGACCGCGCCCAGG
>NC_057799.1:258437678-258444831 GCF_018294505.1 Triticum aestivum | reverse complement strand
GATCCCAGCCGCGCCGCCCACGCCTGCAGCCACGACGCCCGACCGCGCCCGCTCCGCCCATCTCCGTCGCCTGCCGCTCGCTCGCCGGCGGCGACCTGCGCTCGTGTACCCCTCTCGTCGGTTGAGCCCCACGCACCTGGCCCGCACTTGCGCCGGCCGCGCTCTGGCCATGGCTTCGGCCCTGGTACGCACGTGCACCAGAGTGTGGTGCTGGCTTCCTGCCACTGACCTACGGGCACCCCCCCTAATTAAGTTAGTTAGGACTAAACAGTTAGGATTAGATTAGCCCACTAACACTGACACGTGGCCCCCTTGTTAAAGTAAAATGTTAAGTTAAACTAAAACTAGCTAAGAGAATGACATATGGGTCCCACATGCACTATTCATGTTTGACCGATCAAACTATTGACTGCTGAGTCAACAGTTGACCTGGCCCATTGTCACTCTTGTAAACATGTGGCTGGGTACACTTTCGGGTACCCCTAGCTTTTTGTTATTAAATGAATTTTCGAATTAAATTAATTCCAATAATTCTAGAAATGAATAAATCTTCTAAAATCAATAGAAAATAAATCGTAACTCGCATGAAAATACTTTGTATATGAAAGTTGCTCAGAACGATGAGACGAATCCGAATACGCAGCCCGTTCGTCCGCCACACATCCCTAGCATAGCAAACACGCAACTTTCCCCCTCCGGTTCATCTGTCCGAAAACGCGAAACATCGGGAATACTTTCCCGGATGTTTCCCCCCTTCGCCGGTATCACTTACTACCGCGTTAGGTCATACCTAGCACCACGTATTGCCTCGTTACGTTTTGTGATGCTTTGGTTGCTATGTTATTTATTGTGTTCCCCCTCCGTTACTTCTTTCCGGTAGACCCCGAGACTGCCGGCGACCCCCGATCGACTACGGTGTTGACGACCCCTCATTCTCGGCTGAGCTTCCAGGCAAGCCCCCCCCCCCTTGATCACCAGATATCGCCTATTCTTCTCTATACTGCTTGCATTAGAGTAGTGTAGCACGTTACTACTTTCGGTTAATCCTATTCTGATGCATTGCCTGTCATTGTTGCTACAGTTGTTACCCTTACCTGCTATCCTACTACTTAGTATAGGATGCTAGTGTTCCATCAATGGCCCACCACTCTTGTCCGTCTACCATGCTATACTACTGGGCCGTGATCACTTCGGGAGGTGATCACGGGCATACGCTACATACTTTATACTATTACATTACTTATGATACTGTTCGGAGATGGGGGCTGAAGGGGCAGGTGGCTCCATCCCGGTAGAGGTGGGCCTGGGTTCCCGACGGCCCCCGACTGTTACTTTGTGGCGGAGCGACAGGGCAGGTTGAGACCACCTAGGAGAGTGGTGGGCCTGGCCCTAGTCGGCGTTCGCGCATACTTAACACGCTTAATGAGTTCTTGGTATTTGATCTGAGTCTGGCCATTTGGCCTATAAGCACCTACCAACTACGCGGGAACAGTTATGGGCACTCGACGTCGTGGTATCAGCCGAAGCCTTCTTGACGTCAGCGACTGAGTGGCGCGCACCGGATTGGACTGGAACGCCTGCTAGCCTAGGTCTGCTTCCGGCCGCGTTCGCAACGTGCAGGTGTGCAATGGGCGATGGGCCCAGACCCCTGCACCATAGGATTTAGACCAGCGTGCTGACCTCTCTGTTGTGCCTAGGTGGGGCTACGACGTGTTGATCTTCCGCGGCCGGGCATGACCCAGAAAAGTGTGTCCGGCCAAATGGGATCGAGCGTGTTGGGTTATGTGGTGCACCCCTGCAGGGAAGTTTATCTATTCGAATAGCCGTGTCCCTCGGTAACAGGACGACTTGGAGTTGTACCTTGACCTTATGACAACTACAACCGGAGACTTAATAAAACACACCCTTCCAAGTGCCAGATACAACCCGATGATCGCTCTCTAACTGGGCGACGGGGAGGGGATCGCCGGGTAGGATTATGCTATGCGATGCTACTTGGTGAACTTACCATCTGTTCTCCCCTACATGCTGCAAGATGGAGGTGGCCAGAAGCGTATTCTTCGACAGGATTAGCTATCCCCCTCTTATTCTGGCATTCTACAGTTCAGTCCACTGATATGGCCCTTACAAATATGCCCATGCATATGTAGTGTAGCTCCTTGCTTGCGAGTACTTTGGATGAGTACTCACGGTTGCTTTCTCCCCCTTTTCCCCCTTTCCTTTCTCTCTGGTTGTCGCAACCAGATGCTGGAGCCCAGGAGCCAGACGCCACCGTCGACGACGACTCCTACTACACCGGAGGTGCCTACTACTACGTGCAGCCCGCGGACGACGACCAGGAGTAGTTAGGAGGATCCCAGGCAGGAGGCCTGCGCCTCTTTCGATCTGTATCCCAGTTTGTGCTAGCCTTCTTAAGACAACTTGTTTAACTTATGTCTGTACTCAGATATTGTTGCTTCCGCTGACTCGTCTAAGATCGAGCACTTGTATTTGAGCCCTCGAGGCCCCTGGCTTGTATTATGATGCTTGTCACTTATTTTATTTTAGAGTTGTGTTGTGATATCTTCCCGTGAGTCCCTGATCTTGATCATACACGTTTGCGTGTATGATTAGTGTATGATTGAATCGGGGGCGTCACAAGTTGGTATCAGAGCCGACTGCCTGTAGGTAGCCCCCTTTCGAACTCCTTGGCCGAAGTTGAGTCTAGTTGTCCAAAACTGTATTACTAACTTGGCTGTGTGGCTTGCGGGCCCACGTCGCCATTCGGTGGTATTAGGATCTTTTATTCCTCGACTATACTCTGGGACTCTGATCTCTCTTCTATTCGGGTTAAACATTTTACTAACTCTGACATTAGGTTCTCGTACCCACTTCCTCCCAGAGAGCCCCTCACTTCAGATGATCGCCTCCTGCACTAGAAGATTCCGAAGTTACTGTACGATGTTCTCTCGAGTCTTTGTGATATCGCATTTGCGATTTCCTTCCACCGTCAACCCCTATGAAAACTGCATACACTTGCCATTCATACAATCATTCCCTGTTGATCTTGTTATTACAAGATGTCCTGAAATACTCTCTGTTGTCCCGAGAATCCTTTGAGCTTACTGCCTTGCAGTTCTTTACCACATGAATACCCCTACGAATAAATCCTCGCCCTTGTCGAGTATCCGCTCATCCCCAGTTGATCATGTGTTTCACAAAAGTCTTCAAAATACCATTCGATCTTTCGAAAATCCCCAGGAGCCTTTTGCTCTTGAAATTCTTGCTTACTTGCATTATGATTAATCCCATAAGTCTAGTAATCTTATTGACATCCTTTGTCATTATCATTTTGAGTCTATTGATTCGATATGTTGCGGTTGCTCGCAATCCTCAACCGAATCATAGAATTCACCCTTCTGGCTTAGACGCCAATTTTAAACATGAGATGGTTCTCGCCGAATCAAATTGCCATCGATTGTATACCTAAGCCTATTCAACTTATCCATCTTTGATGAGACCGTTTGCTTCTGATCTCTTGATTTGGAAAACATAATTCCTTTGCATTTGATTGAATTAGTCGGTTGTTTCTATAATTTGATCTCCTTGCATTGTATCTTCCTCTGATTGAGTACCGATGCTCACATCTGTCCCTTGAGGACCACCGGATCCTTTGTGGGATTTTATCCGATAGCGTCCTTCATATCCAATCTCTTTGGAAGTTCTTTCTCCATTGGTAAATCCTATCCTCTGATTGACCAACCATGCTCTGCTTTCGAGCTTGTGTTATTTACTCCTGAAGTTTGTGGTATATGTTCCTAAGAGACCGTGATGGGTTGAATCTATGCCTTTTTCTAATCTATGTGAACCCGGAAACTACTACGGGCCATACTCTACTGTTGTTATGTCAGATAAAATTTCAACACAACTTCGTTGAAGGCAAGAAGTGAATGAAAGGTTATGCATTAGAGAAGTGGGAGTCGACCTTGAACTTTGTGTTCATGCCCATGGACACGATGTAGATCCTATCATAAAAGCTTCTTGTAATAATAATTGTTTCCTTGATATAATATCATATGGTATGTGAGAATTGACCCCTTTGCAGTCGTGGTTCCGGCCATGTTCTCCTTTAAATACCATTTCTCGGACAAGTTGAAGTACATGTCTTCTGTAGAGCAATACCCCAGTCCAACCTCTACTTTGGTTTGTCGTCGACTATTACCCCCTGGTATCTCGAGATTATCACGGAACTGGATAACTTCTTATGAGTTCTCCATCAAGTATTACATTCTCATTAATTCCAATTTTTCACGGGCTCCGAGTTATTAAACAATCAAGGACATCGATAACTGAATCGAGTCCGCATCACGATTAAACAACTCTTAGTAATCTCCTTTGCTTACGAGTTTGTACTCGATCACGTCATCCCTAGCCTGATCGGATTATCATTATCGTGCTGATTTTAACTGTGCTACCTGCTCCTTATTCTTGGAGCACAACTTTCGATGATTGAGCTAAGATTACGTCGATTTCCTTGTCTTATCGTTCCACCTCGAACAACAAGCTTGGTTCCGAGTTGGTGTCGTATCCATGGATCCAATAATCTTTTGCTGCACCAGTCCTTTTGCTTGATGCAGTCGCTGTTCGATTGCTTCTTTGTGGAGCCTCTCGACAAAATTGCCATGATCATCATCAACATCTTGACTCCTTCCAGGATATCAATCGAATTGATGATGATAAGTATCATCCTCGTCCCTTGGTAATTTGAGTTACCATGAACAACATCCTTATCTTCCTTTCATCACAACATTGATCATGTTGTGGATGCGACTTGCTATCCAGCTTGTATTATGTTCTATCTTGGAGTATTACCATCTTTTAGGTCAAGATTGTCGTGAGAATTTCACCACCTCTTAAGAATTCTTGATACAGGTGATACTTCTTGCCATATTCGTTCATTCCTTGGTCCCTGTGTTGTTTCTAACCGGAAAACCGACAATTAAACTATGATGTGCGACTTCAAAACTTCTAGCAACCCAATTGCTTTGAAGTTAATGGTCGATAGTTTCATTCTAAGTCTATTACTTATTGAATCATCATTCAAACATTGATCGTGCTACCTAGTCCAGATTTCCAGGTGCACCCTTCTATCATTGATAAATTGTGTATGATTTCCTCGAGCATACATCATTATATCATTGATCTGACTAATGTTATCTCCTTGTTCACATAATTGTGGAAATCCATCTTTTTGGAAATCTTAATGAATTGTCGCTGAGTCAATCAGCCACCTCCTCACCTCCTTGATTTAATGCTGAACTCTTGTTTCAGAACTCGCTTCCATAGTTCAATTCTCGATAATATTACAATGCCATCTCGACAATTTGTGTTGCTCCTTTCTTCTCAGGCATCCTGAGTCTGAGTTATCCTGACACCAACCAGATCTGAATCTCTGTCAGATATGATGGTTGGAACATCTTTCCAGGAGTTATAACATTGGTCTTTATACGACCCGGTAAGGTGGTGTCATGCCTAGCACACCTGGCGGGATGCCCTATTGTTATAGTTTCCTTTTTTGCAAGGTTATCCATGCTTCCATGAGGAAATTGTAAGACTTATTCCATGAGTTTTCCTGATGGATCCTCTGTGTATCCAAAATCCGACCTTTGCTTGAAGACCATGTCAAAGCTATCTTGAAGCATGTTTGTGCTACTCCGATCATCAATAAGAACATTTAAAGCACAATGCTAAATTTTCCTTATCAATTATCCAAACACCGTTGTATGGGTAATGTCAGGAAAGTTCTCTCCCCTTACCTAAATGGTTTTTTACCTTCTATCCTGTCATGGATATCATCTGCTTGTCCTTGGGAAGGATATACCCCTGAAATATGTGTTTAAACACATTTTCCTTTCCATTGTTTTGTTTAATCTGATGATCACATTTTCCTTTCCATTGTTTTATTTAACCTTTCTGGTGATCTATATGATCTAAGCAGTAATGTTCTTCTGCTTATGTAAACACCTTGGTGTACAACCGTGTCAGTAAGACCCTGTTGCTTTTGTTGATAGCATTCCGGTAACCACCGATGGACGAGAACTTAGCCTATTGGTCTGCCTCGTTCAACGAGCAGGAAGATGGTTCTCTTCGTCCCTCGCCCTTGGTGCCGATGTTGTTGCCGACATAACTGATAGGCTATCCTCTGACATGCCTTGCTTACATGATCGTGTAAGATGTCATCACCTTCCTACTTTTAACCCACCTTGTGGGCCCATAACCCACAGTTCCACAGGATCGAAACCCGACTCTCCTGTACACCCTGTTTCCAAAGTTAATCCTCACGCTTGGCTTCGTATGCAATTCACGAGCCACATTCCTAGTGATCTATTCTGGTATCAGATGCAATACTTATTCTCGATGCTCTAAACCCCTTTCACACTCTCTTTCAGACATTGAACGATTGACCATCCACTTGAAGCTTCTTATTGCACCTTCTTGCCTTGCTCTCGATGACTTTCTTGAATTTCAACTCGAGAGATGCCTCTATGCCACGTTCACTGAGATAGCCCCTAGGTACCTATCTTGTGTTGAGCTCCTTCCTTCTCGAGTCTTTCCCCCTCCACCCCTTAAATCTCGGGACGAGTTTTCTTGTAGTGGAGGAGAATTGTGACGCCCAGATAATTAAGCTACAGTAATTCCTTGCTAATGATGCCATGTCATCATTATTACTGTTGTTAACTCGAGTTGGTTCGAATACGGTCCAAATTCAAAGTCAAGTTAAACTCAAGAGTTTTCAAATGTCTAAAAAAATGTTCGTCATGTGGCAAATTTTCATTTGTTAATATTGGTGGTGAACCAAATTTTTTGCAAATTGGTTAATGCCCTAATCTAAACAAAACAGAAAAGGTTAAATAAAAGTTAGAAAGAAAAGAACCCCCCCCCCCACACACACACACGCTGGACCAACCGGCCCAGCTAGCCAACCGGCCAGCCGACCTAAGTCGGCCCACCTCTCCCCGCTGGCCTATTTGGCCAAACCCTCCCCGAAACCCTAACTGCTACCCCCACTCCCCTCGATCCCATTCCCCCATTTGGGTCGGGGGCACCCAAGCCCGTCGCCCCGCCGGTGCCCGGCCACCTCGCGCGCCATTCGACTGGATCTGGCGTCGTCGCC
>NC_057799.1:258289007-258437241 GCF_018294505.1 Triticum aestivum | reverse complement strand
CCCTGGCCGCTCGCGCCCGTCGATCCCAGCCGCGCCGCCCACGCCCGCAGCCACGGCGCCCGACCGCGCCCGATCCGCCCATCTCCAACGCCTGCCGCTCGCTCGCCGACGGCGACCCACGCTCGTGTACTCCGCTCGTCGGTTGAGCCCCCCGCACCTGGCCCGCGCTTGCGCTGGCCGCGCTCTGGCCATGGTTTCAGCCCTGGTACGCACGTCCGCCAGAGTGTGGCGCTGGCTTCTTGCCACTGACCTGCGGGCACCCCCCTAATTAAGTTAGTTAGGACTAAACAGTTAGGATTAGATTAGCCCACTAACACTGACACATGGTCCCCTTGTTAAAGTAAAATGTTAAGTTAAACTAAAACTAGCTAAGAGAATGACATATGGGTCCCACATGCACTATTCATGTTTGACCGATCAAACTGTTGACTGCTGAGTCAACAGTTGACCTGTCCCATTGTCACCCTATTAAACATGTGGTTGGGTACACTTTCGGGTACCCCTAACTTTTTGTTATTAAATGAATTTTCGAATTAAATTAATTCCAATAATTCCAGAAATGAATAAATCTTCTAAAATCAATAGAAAATAAATTGTAACTCGGATGAAAATACTTTGTACATGAAAGTTGCTCAGAACGATGAGACGAATCCGAATATGCAGCCCGTTCGTCCGCCACACATCCCTAGCATAGCAAACACGCAACTTTCCCCCTCCGGTTCATCTGTCCGAAAATGCGAAACACCGGGAATACTTTCCCGGATGTTTCCCCCTTCGTCAGTATCACTTACTACGGCGCTAGGGCATTTCTAGCACCGCGTATTGCCTCGTTATGTTTTGTGATGCTTTGGTTGCTCTGTTATTTATTTTGTTCCCCCTCCGTTACTTATTTCCGGTAGACCCCGAGACTGCCGGCGACCCCCGATCGACTATGGTGTTGACGACCCCTCATTCTTGGCTGAGCTTCCAGGCAAGCTCCCCCCCTTGATCACCAGATATCGCATATTCTTCTCTATACTGCTTGCATTAGAGTAGTGTAGCATGTTACTGCTTTCGGTTAATCCTATTCTGATGCATAGCCTGTCATTGTTGCTACAGTTGTTACCCTTACCTGCTATCCTACAACTTAGTATAGGATGCTAGTATTCCATCAGTGGCCCTACACTCTTGTCCGTCTGCCATGCTATACTACTGGGCCGTGATCACTTCGGGAGGTGATCACGGGCATACGCTACATACTTTATACTGTTACATTACTTATGATACTGTTCGGAGATGGGAGCTGAAGGGGCAGGTGGCTCCATCTCGGTAGAGGTGGGCCTGGGTTCCCGACGGCTCCCGATTGTTACTTTGTGGCCGAGCGACAGGGCAGGTTGAGACCACCTAGGAGAGAGGTGGGCCTGGCCCTTGTCAGCGTTCACGGATACTTAACACGCTTAACGAGTTCTTGGTATTTGATATGAGTCTGGCCATTTGGCCTATACGCACTAACCAACTACGCGGGAACAGTTATGGGTACTCGACGTCGTGGTATCAGCCGAAGCCTTCTTGACGTCAGCGACTGAGCGGGGCGCGCCGGACTGGACTGGAACGCCTGCTAGGCTAGGTCTGCTTCCGGCCGCGTTCGCAACATGCAGGTGTGCAATGGGCGATGGGCCCAGACCCCTGCACCATAGGATTTAGACCGGCGTGCTGACCTCTCTGTTGTGCCTAGGTGGGGCTACGACGTGTTGATCTTCCGCGGACGGGCATGACCCAGAAAAGTGTGTCCGGCCAAATGGGATCGAGCGTGTTGGGTTATGTGGTGCACCCCTGCAGGGAAGTTTATCTATTCGAATAGTTGTGTCCCTCGGTAACAGGACGACTTGGAGTTGTACCTTGACCTTATGACAACTACAACCGGAGACTTAATAAAACACACCCTTCCAAGTGCCAGATACAACCCGATGATCGCTCTCTAACTGGGCGACGGGGAGGGGATCGCCGGGTAGGATTATGCTATGCGATGCTACTTGGTGAACTTACCATCTATTCTCTCCTACATGCTGCAAGATGGAGGTGGCCAGAAGCGTAGTCTTCTACAGGATTAGCTATCCCCCTCTTATTCTGGCATTCTGCAGTTCAGTCCACCGATATGGCCCTTACACATATACCCATGCATATGTAGTGTAGCTCCTTGCTTGCGAGTACTTTGGATGAGTACTCACGGTTGCTTTCTCCCCCTTTTCCCCCTTTCCTTTCTCTCTGGTTGTCGCAACCAGATGCTGGAGCCCAGGAGCCAGACGCCACCGTCGACAACGACTCCTACTACACCGGAGGTGCCTACTACTACGTGCAGCCCGCGGACGACGACCAGGAGTAGTTAGGAGGATCCCAGGCAGGAGGCCTGCACCTCTTTCGATCTGTATCCCAGTTTGTGCTAGCCTTCTTAAGGCAACTTGTTTAACCTATGTCTGTACTCAGATATTGTTGCTTCCGCTGACTCGTCTAAGATCGAGCACTTGTATTCGAGCCCTCGAGGCCCCTAGCTTGTATTATGATGCTTGTATGACTTATTTTATTTTAGAGTTGTGTTGTGATATCTTCCCGTGAGTCCCTGATCTTGGTCGTACACGTTTGCGTGTATGATTAGTGTATTATTGAATCGGGGGCGTCACACTCTACTCCACTCTCTCTACGTGGGTGTGTGTCTTCTCAGGTTCTGAACCCTTTGCATGGGAGACCTAGGGGTTTATATAGGACTACCCCCCAGGGGTACAATGGTAATATGGCCGAGTGTAGGACCCGGCCGTCAGCGTCTCTAGACGCCAGCTTCTCCACCGGCTACTAGGGCCTGCCGCCTGCTGGGTCCCGCTGGCTGTTGTGTACTCGGTCGACAGGCCGCGCCCGCCGCCTGCGTATCTGGTTGATCGCTTTGTACTGTAGCCCTGCGGCTGATGATGGATGCTTTGTCGATGAGAGCGTGCCTACAGTCCCGCCGCATGGCGGGCGTTCACTGTAGCCACACCACGTCTCTTCTGGATATTGGCACACGAACTTTGAGGGGAGAGGGGGCCGCCTTCTAGACAGCGGCCCACTCCCACTGCCGCCTGTTGGGGCATCGCCGCCTTCTGGTGGCTCTCGGACAGGTAGGGCCCGCCACCTGCTGGCTGCACCGACCGTCCGTCGTGGGAGCATGGCTCCCTCTGTCATGGATGATGTCATGGACTGCGTGGCAACAGTGCCACGCCGGACAAGGGGTGTCCACCTGGTACACCGCAGTGTGGCCTCGATCTGCCCTGGATTCGGGTGTGGCAGGCTGCACTATTGCCATGCCCTGTCTCATTGTAGTAATGGGGGTGCAGACTTTGAGGGAACGACGGGCCGCATGCTGGGAGTCGGCCTCTACGTGGCCGCCTGCCAGGAGTCGCTCTCTACATAGCTGCCTTCTTTGATCTTGCCGCCTTCTAGCAGCTGGCCGCTTGGACCAACCTGCCCAAGAAGGCAGCCGCTCGTCCAGGAGGCATGAGGGGCGCAGCTAGCCCCGATGTCTTGAAATATCATGGGGGGCTGATGAGGCTACCCGTGGCCATTTACTCCGAAAGTAGTCCCTGAAGCTTGAGCGGGCCCACCATGTCCAACCCCAAGATGGAAATGGCCAGATGAGGGGGATGGTCTTGAGTGTAGAAGTCAGAAGATGTTGCTTGTTGCTGAATTTTTGGCACCCCTTGCACTTCTTGACCAAGTCCTTGGCGTTGTCCAAAGCAGTCGACCAGAAGAATCCATGGCGGAAGGCTTTGGCGACAAGGGATCTGGAGGCCGCATGGTCGCCACACTCGCCTTGGTGGATGTCTCTGAGGATTATCTTGCCTTTCTCTGGTTGAACGCAGTGCTGGAAGACGCCAGTCACGCTGCGTCTGACAAGCTCTCGGTTTACTACCGTGTATGCTGCTGCCCGGCGTTGGACCTGCCGGTCCAAGATCTCGTCGGCTGGTAGCTCTCCGCTCACCAGGAAATTGAGGATGGGCTGCGCCCATTATGGTTCTTCGACCACTGTCATCACGGCCACTGGTACCAGGGCGGTTGGATTGGGAGGCGGCAGGTTGGAGTTGGTTGCCGCTTGCTACGTCGTTGAAGTTCCCGGGTCGACTGCCGCAGCCCCCAGGCTGGGTTGTGAAGTCCCTGGGCCGGGTGTGACTGCTGCAGTCCCCGAGCCGCTTGGTGAAGTCCCTGGGCCGGTTGCTGCAACCCCCAGGCCGGGTTCTAAAGTCCCCTGGCCAGGTGCGACTGCTGCAGTCCGCGAGCCGCCTGCCGAAGTGCCCAGGCCGGCTGTTGCAGCCCCCGAGTCGGATCCGACTGTTCCGGGAGCAGCCGACACGAAGATGGATTCTGATTCCGGCGAAGGCTTGATAGACGGCTTGTGGAGGCACTGGAGGGAGACGCCGGCTGGTATCGGTTGGCGGGTGGAGCCGATCCGTGCCAGGGCATCAGCTTGCTCGTTGTCGTTCCGTGGCAAGCGAAGGAACTCGCACCTATCAAAGTATCTGCTGATCTGCTGGACGAGGAAGCGGTAGCTTGCCATGTTTGCATCCTTGGCGTCCCAGTCGCCGGATGACTACTGGACTACCAAGTCCGAGTCGCCGTAGCACAGAATCCGGCGGATGCCAATCTCCTTGGCCAGTCGGAGTCCGTGTACGAGCGTCTCGTACTCGGCCACATTGTTGGAGGTGGCAAAGTGAAATTGCAGCGTGTATTTGAGCTTATCGCCTTTGGGGGAGGTGAGGACGATGCCGGCTCCCAAATCGATTCGCATCTTCGAGCCATCAAAGTGCATCCGCCAATGGGTGGAGTCCGGAGCTGGCGGCAGGTACTGGGTCTCGGCCCAGTCGACGAGAAAGTCGGCCAGTGCTTGGGACTTGATGGCGGTGCGTGGCTGGTAGAAGATGGTGTAGGAGGCCAACTCGATGGCCCATTTGGCCACCCGGCCTATTGCATCTCTGGTGCCTATGATTTCAGCAAGAGGGGCGATGCAGACAACCGTGATGGGGTGCTCTTGAAAGTATGGCTTGAGTTTCTTGGCGGCAAAGTGCACGCCGTAGCACATCTTCTAGTAGTGGGGGTAGTTCTGCTTGGAGGCCTACAACACCTCACTCTAGTAGTACATGGGCCTCTGGACCAGCTGTGCCTTGCCGTCTTCTGGGCACTCTACCACAATCACAGTGCTGACCACCCGGCTGGCGGCGGCGATGTAGAGGAACATGGGCTCCTTAGCAGCCGACGCCGCCAAGACAGGCGGCGTAGTCAGCATTTTCTTGAGCTGGAGGAAGGCTTTGTCCGCCTTGTCATTCCACTCGAAGTGAGTGGTTTTCTTCATTAACTGGTATAGGGGATGGGCCTTCTCGCCCAGCCGACTGATGAAGTGACTGATGGATGCCAAGCAGCCGGTGAACATTTGGACGTCTCGCAGTCGGGTGGGTCTCTCCATCAGCTCAATGGCCTTGATCTTCATTGGGTTGCACTCGATGCTGCATTTTGAGACAAGGAAGCCGAGGAGCTGGCCGGCTGGGACTCCGAAAACACACTTCTCTGGGTTGAGCTTGATTTGAAAATGGCGCAGATTATCAAAGGTCGCCTTGAGATCTTCCAGGAGAGTACCACGCTTCTCCGTCTTGACCACAATATCGTCTACATAGACGTGGGCATTTCTGCCGAGTTGCTTGAGGAGGCACTTCTGCATGCAACGCTGAAAAGTGGCACCGACATTTCTCAGGCCGAATGTCATGGTCAGGTAGCAGAAGGCTCCGAATCGTGTGATGAAGGCGGTCTTCAGGCGGTCTGCCGGGTTCAACTTGATCTGGTGGTGGCCGGAGTAAGCATCCAAAAAAATCAACAACTCGCATGCGGCTGTGGAGTCAATCACCTGGTGTATCCGAGGCAGAGCAAACGGATCTTTGGGGTAGGCTTTGTTGAGGCTGGTGTAATCAATGCACATGCGCCACTTGTTGTTCTTCTTTAGTACAAGGACTAGGTTGGCAAGCCATTCTGGAAAAAATACTTCCATGATGAAGCCAGCTGCCAGCAGGCGGGCGATCTCTTCACCGACAATTCTTCTCTTCTCTTCCGACAGGCGGCGGAGGGGTTGCTTGACTGGTTTTGCATCTGATCTGACATTTATTTTGTGCTTGGCGAAATCCGTCGGAACACCCGGCATGTCTTTGGGAGACCATGCAAAGATGTCCCGATTCTCACGAAGGAAATCGACGAGCTCGCTTTCCTATTTGCTATCGAGGTTGGTCCCCATGATAGCGTGCTTCTCCGGGTGGTCAGGGTCCAAGGGGATCTTCTTTGTTTCTTTTGCTGGCTGGAAGGAGCCCTAGGTCTCCGACTCCTTGGGGTCTGGCGACAGGTCCGGCTGCTTGCTGGCCATGGCCACAACCCGGTCCAGGAGCTTCTTCTCAGCAGCAATCACAAGGGACTCGACCAGCCGGCTGCTAGCTGCAGCATAGGTGGCCAACTTCTTGTAGTCTCCGGCTATTGTGATAATGCCCTTGGTTCTCGGCACCTTCATCTTGAGGTAGGCGTAGTGCGGCACTGCCATGAACTTGGCTATAGCTGGCCGGCCTAGGAGCGTGTGGTAAGAGCTCTCCAGGTGAACCACCTCAAACCAAATTGCCTCGCGGCGGAAGTGATTTTTGTCTCCGAAGAAGACATCTATCTTGATCTTGCCGATTGGTGAGCAGGAAAGGCCAGGTTCAATGCCATGGAAGACAGTCCAACTGGGATGTAGTTGTCTCTCTTTGATGCATAGCTTCTCCATGGTGTCGCGGTAGAGGATGTTGATGCTGCTACTGCTGTCTATCAGAACTCAGGAGAAGCGAGCAACTCACCTCTCTGTTGAGAAAGTGGCATCCAACACCAGGGTGTAGGAACTCATAGAAGGGCATCACTTCCGGGTGGTCTGCAGGGCTCCAGCTGATGGGCCTCTCGGACCAATGCATGAACTCGGGGACTTCTGAAGCAACGGCATTCACCTCACGGTGCTGCTGACGCCGGCTGTGCCTGTCATCGGCCACACTGGTGAAGACGACGTAGGCTCCATGCTCTTTTTGAAATTCATCTTGGATGGCGGCGGCTGCTGGACGGGCTGCCGGCTGCTGAGGAGGCGGAGCCGCCAGGCCAGCAGGCGGAGGCGGCAGTCCTTCGCCCTTGGCAATGCGGACGAGCCAATGGCACTTCCGGGTTGTGTGGTTGGACAGCTTCGCGCCGCTGTGGAATTTGCAGGGAGCTTCTAGAGTCTGCTCAAAGGAGAAGGCGGGCAACCAAGCGGGCTTGCCGCCTTTCTGACGCTCGGGGCCGGGTTGGCCCTCCGGCTGCTGGTCTTTAACTGTCGCCACATGCCGGCTGGTAGACGTCGGCTGCGGGGCTTTGCGCTTGTTGTTGTTCTGCTGTTGGCGCCGACTGTTGTCACCAGCCGGCGTTTGAGGAGACGGAGGGAGCACCTTTCAAGATGTGTCCACTCGGAGCTCCGACTTCATGGAGGAGTCGGCAGTGACATACTTGTCTGTTATGATCAGCAGCTCGTCGAGTGTGGCTGAATCGTCGCAGAGGAGTCGGTGCTTCAGCAAGGTGCCCTCTCGGCACCCGGCAGTGAAGTATTGTATGGCTTGCACCTCGTGCACCCCTTCGCAGGAGTTGCGCAGGTCGGGCCTTGGACGCACAGAGAGAGCTGGCGGGGCTTGGGCGGCCGCTTGTAGGTGCTGGTGAAGTTGCGGATGAAGGCTTCGGTGACGTCCAGCCAACTGTTGATGCTGTAGGGCTTGAGGCTATTCAGCCATGTCCGGGCCATGCCCTGGAGCATGAGCAGAACGTACTTCACGGCAACACGCTTGTTGTCGTTCGCTATATTGACGGTGGTTGAGTATTCAACCAGCCAATCCTCTGGCTTCATGGAGCCATTGTACTTGGGAGTATCTCGAGGGAGCGAGAACCCTTTGGGGAAGGGCTCGTCGCGAATGCGGGGGCCAAAACAAGGCGGGCCGATGGCATCTTCTTCTTCTACCGCCAGGGACCAAGCCAGGCAGTCGATCCGGTGGCGAGCGTTGTTTTCTCCGACTCCTTCTCAGGGGCCTAGCTAATCTCCGAGAGTCGGATGCTCAATAGGCGGCAGGGAGGCGCGCTTCTCTATGCACGGGGGAGGCTAACGATCGCTCCGCCGTTCCACTGCTCGTGGGCGGCCGTCTTGGTCGCGCTCGATGGTGATGCGAGAGCAGCTGCGGCTAGCAGCCGGCTATTGGTCTCTTCGGTCGCGGGCGCTGGCTGTCAGCGACCGGGAGGTCGCGCCAAGATATCGCCGAGGGGTAGGGTTCTCAGCATGCGTGCCAGGTTCCACCACACGCCGGCCGGCTTCTTGCTGCGCGGCAGCCGGGTCGATGAGCTGCTGGACGTGCTCCGTCATGTAGCGATGCTCGTCACCCTCCAGGTGGTCCAACTCGTCTGTTGCCGCCTAGGTGGCGCGCAGGTTCTCGATAGGTGTGGCGTAGACAGCGCGGTCAACGCCCAGCATGCTGGCGATGGCGGCGCCGCGCTGTCGGACCATGCCCACGCGGCTGGGCTCTCCAGCAGCCGGCGTGCCGCAGATGGCGTGGTCGATCTCGCGTTGGTAGGCTTCGGTGAGGCGTCTCATAGTGGCCAACTTCTTGGCGCTTTCAACGAGTGCGATGTGGCAGGCTTCCAGCGTCTCGTAGTTGGCATCTGCCGCTATGGGCACGGACAGGTCCCGCATTGCCACCTGCAGCGGGTCCTGGGCGGCCCCACCAGAAGCTCCGTCGTGGCTGATAACTAGCACCTCTGTGACGGTGCTGGTGCTGGCGTCGCTGGTCGCAGGAGGGAGCGGGTCGTCGATGACCACCACGTTGGTGGGGAAGGCGTCGAGGGATGTCGTGTCAGAGTCGACTAGCATCGGGTCGGTGGAGCCAATTGACTCTAGGTCAGATGCCGGCTCATTGGCGATGTGATGCTTGCCAAGGAGGTCGATGAGGCAGCTCTCACAGGTGGCCGCTCCCGCGTCGGGCGGAGGCTCATCGGAGAGGGGGATCCCGCCGATGAGATCAGTGAGGCAGCTTGGGGCGCACACGCCATTGAGCATGCCGGGATGGCTGCGCTCGCCAGGGAGGAAGAGGGTTCCCGTCCAGAACATGTTTCCAGACGACGGTACACCTAACCCCACGGTGGGCGCCAAATGTCAGGAATGTCGTGCGACATATGCCAGGGGGTGGCTTATCATGGAGGGGGACAAGAGTACGTCGTCGGGCTCTAGAGGCGGGAGTGAGCGAGATCGCATACGCCTTCGGATCTTACCCAGGTTCGGGGCTCTCCTAGGAGATAACACCCCTAGTCCTGCTCTGCGGAGTCTCCGCATGATGACTATCTCAACAAGGTAGCTACTAGCTTTGCTCCTTGAGCTGTTTGGCTAGAGGAGGAAGAAGAACAAGGCTAGCTCTACTCCACTCTCTCTACGTGGGTGTGTGTCTTCTCAGGTTCTGAACCCTTTGCATGGGTGACCTGGGGGGTTTATATAGGCCTACCCCTAGGGGTACAATGCTAATCTGGCCGGGTGTAGGGCCCGACCGTCAGCGTCTCTAGACGCCGGCTTCTCCGCCGGCTACTGGGGCCCGCTGCCTGGTCGGTCCCGCCGGCTGTTGCGTACTTGGCCGACAGGCCGCGCCCGCCCCTTGCGGGTCTGGTTGATCGCTTTTGTAATGTAGCCCTGCGGCTGATGATGGATGCTTTGTCGATGAGTGCGTGGCTACAGTCCCGCCGCCTGGCTGGCGTTCACTGAAGCCACACCATGTCTCTTCCGGTTAATGGCGCACGGACTTTGAGGGGAGAGGGGGCCGCCTGCTAGAACGCGACCCACTCCCACTGCCGCCTGTTGGGGCATCGCCACCTTCTGGTGGCTCTCGGACAGGTAGGGCCCCCGACCTGCAGGCCGTACCGACCGTCCGTCATGGGAGCATGGCTCCCTCTGTCATGGATGATGTCATGGGCTGCATGTCAAAAGTGCCACGCCGGACAAGGGGTGTCCGCTTGGTACACCGCACTGTGGCCATGATCTGCCCTAGATTCGGGGGTGGTAGGCTACACTGTAGCCATGCCCTGTCTCATCGTAGTAATGGGGGTGGAGAGTTTGAGCGAACGAGGGGCCGCCTGCTTGGAGTCAGCCTTGACGTGGCCGCCTGCCAGGAGTCGGCCTCTACTTGGCCGCCTTCTTTGATCTTGCCGCCTTCTACCAGCCGGCCGCTTGGACCAGCCAGCCCAAGAAGGCAGCCGCTCTTCCAGGAGGCATGAGGAGCGCAGCTAGCTCCGATGTCTTGAAATACCGTGGGGGGCTGATGAGGCTACCCCTGGCCATTTACTCTGATTTCCTCACACATCGGTTGGTGACCCGGCGAACTAGGGCGTGAGGATGTCGTTGATGGATCCGTATGTATCTTTATCTTTTCGTCAAATCCATGTAGTAGTATATGGTACTACTAGTAATTATCTTACCTTTCGCATCAACTTCATAATTTTCGTACGTACTCCATGCATGAACCACGCCAGAACCAAACTTCTCATTACTCTAGGGAAAATCAATATTTTTATCTATCGGTCGCGCCATGGAGCAGAACCAAATTTTACAAGTTCCAATTCAAAACGAAAAGCCTTCCGTGTTCGCATCACACACCCACACGGTTGGTCCGGCACGCCGCTCAAGGGGAAATGTGTGCTGTGTTGCATTTTCACTTAGAACTGGGGTCGCAGTTGAGCAAACCGAGTATCGGCAAACCCCCACCCCACCCACCGCACGATGGCTGAGAAAATAGGAGGGAGAAGAAATGGCTGTAGCATGGACTCCAAGAAAATTGATGTCAGGTGGGACTCGTGCGGGTGGCGTGTGTCGTACTGCTAGATGTGAATGCTAGTTATGGCCCATGCCATCCCACTATATCGAGCCTATATCAAGGTGCTGGTTACGTAGAACAAATTTCCTGGAGTCCATGCTCAACCCTCCTCTATCTCTCTTCTCAGCCAGCAAGTAGACGCACAGATCCCATCGTCTGTTTGCTCACATGCAGTCCCACATGTCAGTGAAAATGCAAGAGGACCCACTGAACCTACACATCTTTCACCTCGACGTGTTGGTGATGAAAAACAAATCCAATAAAGGTCTTCGGTGGCCGATTTTGGAGTTACTCAAGAGTAGTATGATTCTATTTACAGTTTAACCCAACATGCACATCACATGGCTTCAACTAGCACTCCATTTTCTTGCATGACATGACCTGGATGCTAGATGTCCCACGTGTCGGCAAAAGGAGGAAGAACTCGACCAAATCATCTCCACATTTAGACCGGAGGAGTAGGAAACACGGCAAGCCCTATGCCTACATCATACTACGTACAACCCACCTCACGCAGTCACGCTATCATCATATTTCTCGGCCTCCGTGTGACACCTAGCTCTAGTTGATCTAACTAGAACTAATTATTGTGCTAGCATACTCCAATATTGGTTGGCTCGATGTGACGTGGCAACTTTATATAACCGGATCTTGGCTATACTACTAAGGCACTAAAACTCCAAGAAGTGAGTCAAAAACCATTCATAAATTGAGTTTATGGCATGCATATGCAAATGTACCATTCATTACATACAAAAAGTCATCAAAACACAACGACAACGAGGATACATCTTGGATTATAGATTAGTTCCAACAAAACATTCTAGTAAATACTAAAGTTTTCATCACACAACAAATAACAAGCAATGAAATGAACTTGAGCTCAACCAAACCTCTGCATCGGAAATGCTTGCATTGAACCATAGGTAAGCCTCTGGGAAGGGCCAGCTATTGTCAATCTCGAGACCAATGTAGGACTGATCATCCAGGCTGAAGCGACCTATATCAGAACACATATTGTGATAGCCACGGTAGGGAACCATAGCAATGTCCAAGGTATAGATACAGTTGCTTTTCATAAATGGTAGTAACGTTGTGTCAACAGCAACTGGATCGCCTTTCACCATCATTGGTTAGTTTTCTCCAAGGAAGAGCGAGTTTGATCCAAGAGTATCAATACTAAACCAGGGAGAAGGTGTTGGTGCTAGCACAGTGGTATCCATCTCGAATACCCTACAACGGATGTTGGAATAGGTCTGGAGAGTGCGACCATGGGAGACAACGCCTGCTTCCTTAGTAACATCAGCAGTGCCCTGTATACAGACGAGAAGAGGTGATCCATCAGAATAAGTTGCCAGGCGCCACTGAGAATATGGGTCCTCATGCTTGTGATCATCATCATCGTCATCTCCCCCTTGGTTATAAAATTTTTCAAGTATAGGTGGTGGAATTTTCACAGGACCTTGGAAACACAAGAAGGTTAATTAGTAAAGGGAAACTAGCTAACCCGCATGCGTGTGGATGAAACAATTATAATTACGGTGGAAGACAAACGGACCAAAATAATAAGGATTCCATGCGAAAACAGTGCCACGATTGATGGCAGCAAACACAAGACCCTCGTATTGAATTGCATCATAGTACACATCCGTGTATAGAAACTAATTTTTGAGAAATATCCATCGAGTCGAAGTATGAAGGACAGCAGCAAGCTTGTTGAAGATAGCGACAACACAAGCATTCCTATAACCCCAAGAGCGGTCGGGAACTCGACAAATTGCTATCTTCTGTCGACAACAGTCACCATGATCGTAGTTGAACGTACGTAGAATACCGGTGTGCTCAACCTCTAGGCAGTCTGAGATTTTTGGAAGTGGAACCTGGTGACAAGTGTACACATTCATAAGTTCCCGCTCACAGTTGTACCCGATATAAAAAACCCAATCTCCATTTGCGCCTGCCCAACCCTTACCCTCAAGCGATGGCATCTTAACATCACACGTATCATTATCAAGCGGCATCAACTTGCACAAGGCGAGGCTTGCGTCGTCTGCGCGCCAGTGATCAGGGTCATGGCAAAGAAGATAGGGGAGATCAAACCGCTCCTGGACCCTTGGGTTCTTTTTAATGATGTTATTAGTTGAGTCAAGAATGTTCTTGAATGAACCTGACATGCTAGCCGAGGTGATGACGTCGCACCGATCAATGAGTTTCTCCACCGCGTCATCTTTCAGATCGGGGCAAGAATAACGGGGTCGTTTCTGGCCTGTTCCCTCCATGGAGAAGACGATCAAACAATGGCAGAAGGAAGGGCGAAGGCAAATGGAGGAGGAGGAAGAGCGTGCGATAACAGTTCCAAATCAAGAGGGAAAGGCGAAGAGGCGGTGGATGGTTTCCACGGTACACGAAGAAGTGCCCCGGCCTACATAGACGTCCATTCGGAAATTGTACAAAAGGACTCGCCGTCGTCTCACTGACATGTTGGAACGGGACCACATGTGAACGAAACATGGTGTGTAATTTCTCATGCAAAATGCGATCTGGCCGCGTTGGCCCGAGGTGCCGCATTAGTTATCGACCTTTATTTTTTAATGGCGTGCCGTTTGGTTTTGTAGCATGACTAACTGGTACTGTATGCAGAGAAAATATAAACTACTCTACCACTACTCCACCTCAAGTACTAGTATCAAAAAGAGATATATAGGCTGGAGCTTCAACGCTTTCTTGCTAAGGGCAACCCATTTGCTTCTCACACTATCATCCCCTCTCTAGATCTAAAAAAGACGGCTTCTCTCTACCTCCTCACAGGTGGTCACAGATCCTCCGGGGAAGAAAAGGACATGTAGTGTTGACGCACTCGTCGTCGGCGAGCGAGGTGACGCACTGACGACAAGGCCGTCCTCTCAGACCTAGCGCCCGCGCGGGATGGCCTCCGTCCCCAAGCTCGTTGCCGTAGTGTGTGCGGAGGATGACGACCACGAGCGAAGCCACTTCCCATCGACCCTCAGGTATGCTACCTCTTTTCGAACCATATCGTTGTTCTATTGCCCCATCTGCCACGTCACTGCATGTTGATCTTTTTCCACTCCACCATCTTCCCAATTTGCTATCCTCTGCTCAGCTGGTCACGCAGACGAAAAACTTAATTTGCACTATTAAAGGAAACCCTACTTCATGCAGACTAATCTATGTCTGGGTTGAATAAGGAAAGGAAAGGAGAATGTACTGTCCAAGAGACTAGGCATCGAACCTGCATCTAGGTTGAAAAGGGAAAAATCAGTAGCTAAGGAATGAGTCTCGTGTCTCTTGGTAGAGAAAGGGTAGAAAGGCAAGACAACGCAATAGAGAATGACCAGGTCGATCGGTTTGTTGTCCTCACATAGGAAAAAGGTGGCTAAAGAGAACAAAAATGGGACGTAATCCACATATGTTGCCTGGATATTTGTTGCTTTGGGCAACGATACCCCCTCACCACTCTATGCGTCCGTGGAGGTACATCGTACTAGTGCGCCCATAGTCCGAATGGGCCTCCCATGATCTTATTGCCACTTTTTTGCTGTTAGTATAACACCATCGGTCAAGTCAAGCAATGCTACTGCTAAAGTGATGCCACATTTAACTAATGCCGCACTCAGTCTAATACCGATAAATTTAAGCACTGCCATTTAATGTCACTGGATTATTTCAGGGTTAGTTGTTGATTGTGGATGTATTAAAGATTTTTCAGCTAAGGCATTCCAATGCTGTTGCACAGCGAGTATACCAACGATGAAACTTGTTACTACCTTCAGATTTTTGCACTGTTAATGCTTATAGATTACATACCTCACTTTCATGAGATAAGTCAATATTTTTGTACAATGTCACCAAAATGCCAAAGGCGCTGATGTCATTTTATTTTGGTTAAACTGCACAAAAAATTATGAAGACAAGAGGAAAGGTCAAGAGTGGGCACCTCCTCCTTCGGCTGTTCTCTTGATTCGTTCGATCAAGTTTTTATGTTTGATCAATTATCAAGATTGGGATAGCAATTTTTAGATCCCCTCGAGTTCGAAATGATATTTACCTTGAAGGTACATGATTTGCAAATTTTTATACTGTCATTAGTTAATAATGCTAGTTACCTTCAAACTTTTGTATTTGGTTTAATGCTCTCGCACAGCTAGTACTACCAATGCTGAAACTTGTTACCTTTACATTTTGTATTGTCAATGCTTATAGAAATCTTCCAGTGCTAGAGCTTATGGAAATCTGTTCAATAAAACCATTGTACTGTACCCTATAATAAAAAAAACTACTCTACTGTTGCACTAGCCACTGGATTAGTGTATATTTGTACTATTCGAATGGTGTTGCATTAGCGTATGGACATATATAAAGTGTGGCTAGCTTTCCCAGATATGTGCTCAAGAAAACTACTACCTGTTTTTCTAAATACTAGACATTTGGGTAATTTAAATTGAACTGCGAAAACGTCTTATATTAAGGAACTGAGGGTGTAGAGTCACTCAAGTTATCCCGGTAAAGCTAGTCACACCTTTGTTAAAATTAATAGGAGGTGAAATTTTTTAAACAAACATTATATTACGTAACGACTTTGTTTCATCATACAAGGCACAGACAACATGAATGTATTCATTTGAAAATAATGTCTTGTGCACATTGCGTCGCCACAATACGAGACCCCTCCAGGACGTCTTCAAAATACTGCTCGGGCGTGCGGTGCTCCTTGCCCTCAGGCGGTCCCTCGGTCACAAGCTTGACGGCGTCCATCTTCGCCCACCACACCTTGACGCGGGCGAAGGCCATGCGCGCGCCCTCGATGTAGACCGATCGCTTGACGACGTCCAGCCGAGGGCAGGCATTCACCAGCCGCTTCACGAGCCCGAAGTAGCTGTTGGGTATAGCTTCGGCAGGCCACAACCGGATTATTAAATCCTTCATGGCCAGTTCGGCCACCCTATGCAGCTCGACCAGCTGTTTTAGCTGATCACTAAAGGGCACCGGATGTTCTGGCGCAAGGTATTGCGACCAGAACAGCTTCTCCGTTGAGCTCCCTTCTTCGGCTCGGAAGAATTCCGCAGCGTCAGAAACAATGCGCGGCAGATCCGCAAACGCCCCTGGAGAACTCCAAATCCGGGTTAGTAAGAGATACTTCTTCTTCACATACTTACTTTGCATACTAAACGCCTTACCCTCCGCGATTTTCTTGGCCTCCTGGATATTCAGAAGGGTGCCCTGGGCTTCAACCCGGGCCTCTTCCGCGCTTTGGCGAGTTCGGTCTCTTGAGCCAAACCATCGCGCTCCAAGGCCCCGCATTTTTTCACGGCATCCTGGAGCTCTTGCTGGACCTCATTAAGCCTGGCCTCATGCTTCTTATGAGCGGCTTGTTCCTTGGCGGCTTTCTCCTCGGCTTCGGCCAGGGCCTTTTTAAGGACCTCGACCTCGGTCGCTGCTCCTACAAATATCATGGCACTACGGTCAATACACATCATTCATTCTTTTTGAATATACAGCAAGTAACCACATACCTTGCTTGTCCTCCAGCTGCCTTTTTACGAGGCCATGCTCTTCTTCGGACCGCTCCAGACTGTGCTTTAGTCCGGAGACCTCCGCAACATGAGAGGTTGTGGCTAGCAACAACGCCTGCTTATTCATGTAAGACATCTTTAGTTAGTTTCCTGCTAAAATAAATTGATCCGCTGTCCGGCTTTCTTTCCGAACACCGGACAGTGTCTCAGTGGCTACTGTCTATACTAGGACTTTTTTCTTTTGCGTCGCTTACCTCAAAGCCTGTCAGCAGGCTACCGCAGGCTTCGGTCAGTCCGCTCTTGACGGACTAAACCCTTTCAATCACTGTACCCATAAGGATACGATGTTCCTTCATAATGGAAGCGCCTCGTAGCGCTTCCAGCAGATTATCCGGTGCCTCTGGTTGGACAGAAGTCACCGGCGGGATAGGCACACCTCCTTCTCTCGAAGGAGGCTGCTTGCCGGATTCCAGAGCCGTATAGGTCTCCGGAACCATATTTGGCTGGGGGCCAAACTGGACATTGCCCCCATCTCCGGTCTCCAAGGGGATCTTCTCTCTCGAGTGTCCGGCGGCCGAAGGGTCACCCTCTGGCGCCACCCTGACGGCCTCATGAACCTCTCCCTGGCCTGGGAAGGTCCTTTGGGACAACACCTCGTCGTCGCCCTTGTCCATGGGAGAGTGAGCGGCCGGCGGTGACTCGCTGGCCATCGCCTTTGAATCCAACGAACCTCCTGATGAGGATCGCAGGGAGTTGTCGTGGGTCGGACTGCAATAGCATAATTAAACATGTTAATACGATGAAGAGGAGAGGCCGGATACATTGACGTATACGGATTTTTAGTACTTACGATGCAGCCAGGGGCTTGCTTCGGGGGCGTTGCTCTGGGCTGATGTCGACGTCCCACACGGAGTTATCCGCGAGGGGGCCCTTCCCCCTCTTGGGCGCCTCTGCCTCCAGATTTGTGGGGCCACCCTCTTCTTCCTTCCCCCATAAGGGGCAGAGGAGTGAGTCTTGTCTTCAGACGACACGTCCGAAGCTCCTTTGCGGCGAGGGCCACTTTTGGCCCCCTTGGCCTTCTTCTCCGGCGCCTTGTAGGGCACCGGAACCAGCATCTTTGCTAGGAGCGGGATGACTGGTTCCTCGAGCAGCGGAGCCGGACACCGAATCCGCTCCGCTTTCTCTATCCATACCTGAAAAAAATAGTGAAGTTTTAGATATCTTGAACAAGCAAGTAGAGGATGTACCTTGAGACAAGAAAGACTTACCGCACTGACAGGATGGGCGAGATCGTGCCCACGGTCCGAGTCTATACCCGGCGGTGTCTCATTGCCTTTAAAGAGCAACTTCCAGACATCTTCGTGAGTGGTTCCGAAGAGCCTTTCCAAGGTCTGGTGCTTCTCCGGATCAAATTCCCATAAAGGGCATGTTCAGCTCTGGCATGGAAGGATCCGGCGAACTAGCATCACCTGGATCACATTGACGAGCTTGATGTTTTTATCCACCATGCTTTGGATGCGCGTTTGCAGCGCTATCAGTTCGTCCGACGAAGACCAATTTGGGCCCTTCTCTATCCAGGAGGTGAGCCGCATTGGAGCTCCGGATTTGAACTCGGGAGCCGCGGCCCAGGTGGCGTCGCGGGGCTCTGTGATATAGAACCACAGTTTCTGCCACTCTTTGACGGTCTCCACAAAAGTACCCTTGGGCCATGTAACGTTGGGCATTTTTCTCACCATGGCGCCTCCACATTCTGCGTGTTGACCGTCCACCACCTTCTGCTTCACGTTGAATATCTTGAGCCACAGTCCGAAGTGGGGAGGAATGCGGAGGAAGGCCTCGCACACGATAATAAATGCCAAGATGTTGAGGAAGGAGTTTGGGGCTAGATCATGGAAATCTAGCCCGTAATAGAACATAAGTCCGCGGACGAAAGGGTGGAGAGGAAACCCTAACACGCGGACGAAATGGGGGATGAACACCACCCTCTCATTGGGCTTCGGGGTGGGGATGACTTGCCCCTTAGCCGGAAGCCGGTGGGCGATTTCTTTCGCCAGATACCCGGCCTCCCAAAGCTCGGTGATGTCCTTCTCCTTGACGGAGGAGGCCATCCACTTGCCTTGCCCTCCAGATCCAGATATGGTTGAGTGCTTTCTTGAGGCAAAAAAGATGGGGACTTGGGCGCTGGAGCTCAAGAATGGAAGGGCAGAGAAAGAGAGAAGGTGTTGGTGAAGAAAGGGAATCCTTATCCCCTTATATAGGCAGTGAATATCAAGCGCCTCCCCACTCTCCTTAAAACTCGCCTGTTCCCAAGGGTTGTGCAAACGGCACGGTTGGATTACCCATGACCGTATTGATGAGAATCCCGCAATAAGGGGACACGATCTCTGCTTTGACAAGACGTGCCAATGAAAACTGCATCTCGAAACGTGGGACGGCAGACGAAAACGGTTCGAAATAATGACCAGGCAGAGTGATGTCATGTTGTAAAAAGTTGTCAGCGGGTTGGACTCGTGAAATATTATACTCTCTGTGGTTCTGTGTGTGGTACTTGTGTTGCAGATCCGGACACGTTCATTGCGTCCGAAGACTATCTTGAAGTATTGGGAAAGGGGAACCCGCCTTGCAATGCCGAAGACAATCTGCGCGTCGGACACCTCGTCATTGAAGCCTGGTTCAGGGGCTACTGAGGGAGTCCTGGACTAAGGGGTCCTCGGGCGTCTGGCCTGTTGGACATGGGCCAGACTAATGGGCTGTGAAGATACAAGACCGAAGACTCTCTCTCGTGTCCGTATGGGACTCTCCTTGGCGTGGAAGGCAAGCTTGGCGTCCAAATATGAAGATTCCTTTCTCTGTAACCGACTTTGTACAACCCTAGTCCCCGCTGGTGTCTATATAAACCGGAGGACTTAGTCCGAAGGACAGATATAGTCAGACATGCTAGACTTCTAGGGTTTTAGCCATTACGATCTCGTGGTAGATCAACTCTTGTAATACTCATATTCATCAAGATCAATCAAGCAGGAAGTAGGGTATTACCTCCATAGAGAGGGCTCGAACCTGGGTAAACATTGTGTCCCCTGTCTCCTGTTACCATCGACCTTAGACGCACAGTTCGAGACCCCCTACCCGAGATCCGCCGGTTTTGACACCGACAACCAGCCCAATGAAGGCCCGCTTTGACTGCACATGTTTGTTCATTTGTATGGCGTCTAGGAAATGTTTGGGCGTGTTGGCCCCCGTTTCAACGATATAGCATATTCAACAAATATCCTACTCTATACTATCACCTCTAAAAACATACACTATACAATAAAAAGCATAGAAATGTAGAATAATCCTACACTATACAATAAAGAAATTACAGCCGAATATACCCACTGGGCATTATAGTTCGGCACCACTAATTATAAAGCGTACACAAACAGCAAATTACATACACTGGACAAATAAAGCTCATACATCATGGACACGCATCAACAGAACTTTCCATTTGAACTATAATATCTTCAGAAAAGGATTGGCTGGATTCAGATAGCACAAATTTCAGGCTGCAAAATATCCAATTCCTTCGTGGTTACCTCAGTGTCTTGTTTCATTTTTTGACTCCTGCATCTAATACCTGCATGTCCAGTCTCAACTTGTTGATTGTACGTTGAGAATCACGTACACGTTGTCTTGCCACCTCTAGTTGATGCTCGAGAACATCAGCACATTCCAATTCCAATCCATAATCATTCGGTAATGGCCATGCCGCACTGCTCGCAGATCTTTGTGTTGATGTCACTTCATCCTGAAATGTTTCTGTAAGTACACATGACTAGGGAAAAATATAGTTACAACAGTGAAACGAGCAAGACAGACTATTTTGTACATGGCAAAACAGGACTAACAATAATGTTACACGTCATGAAGCATAAGCAGGTGATATTTTAAAAATTATAAAAAAGGTAGTCTGTGCAGCCTGCATACAGAAATCTCTCTTAGCTCACTAGAGGAGCATGATGTTGGGGCCCAATCCAAAACACAGACAAGTTACAAATTTGGACAACACATTGCGTATAAGTAAGCAAGCAGTTGGCCATTCTGTAGCTCAATTAAAGTCTTAGGGAGCATAATGAACAACAGAGGGATTCATACAAACCTACCACATCAAGCAAAACTATGCAATCATTAGCCTAGTATAAACTAGATTGTGAGCCTCATGCAATAATAGTTAGTTAATAGACTTCAAAGCTTCAGGCACACTTCGCCAGAGTAATTAAATGGTAAGGCCTTTAATTATGTCAACTAATAGTTATACGAGTACCCAACATCAGGCATCGTTGTTTGGGCATCTCATTAACAGAGGACAAATAAAGCAATTGAAAGGAGCAAATTAACTATGTCTGAAACAAACAAGGAATTGAACTGTTGAGTTGGATACAGTGACTTACCTTAACTTGTTGAATAGGCTCAGCGCAGCTCCTACTTCTCTTGCAAGGCTCCTTCCTAACATCTTGTACTTGGAAATCCTCAATCTTATCTTCATTGCACCCCCTCTGCAAGGTCAGACAAACTTGTTACTCGTCTCCTTGGAAGATAAATATGCATACTTTCTAGTCTGTGAACAACACAAAAGGATGAGATTATAACAAAACAATAGCACATAATGAAACATGGCACATCTCTTGCACTTGCACACAATGAAATGAGTGAGTGATTCCTGGATTAGGGGGTCCTCGGACAGCCGGACTATATACTTTGGCTGGACTGTTGGACTATGAAGATACAAGATTGAAGACTTCGTCCCGTGTCCGGGTGGGACTCTCCTTTGCGTGGAAGTCAAGCTTGGCAATTCGGATGTGTAGATCTCCTCCCTTGTAACCGACTCTGTGTAACCCTAGCCCCCTCCGGTGTCTATATAAACCGGAGGGTTTAGTCTGTAGGACAACAACAATCATAATCATAGGCTAGCTTCTAGGGTTTAGCCTCTACGATCTCGTGGTAGATCAACTCTTGTAATACTCATATCATCAAGATCAATCAAGCAGGAAGTAGGGTATTACCTCCATCGAGAGGGCCCGAACCTGGGTAAACATTGTGTCCCCCGCCTCCTGTTACCATCTGCCTTAGACGCACAGTTCGGGACCCCCTACCCGAGATCCGCCGGTTTTGACACCGACATTGGTGCTTTCATTGTGAGTTCTACTGTGCCGTCACCATAAGGCTCGATGGCTCCTTCGATCATCGCCAACGATGCACTCCAGGGTGAGGTTTTTCAACCCGGATAGATCATCGCATCCGGCGGCTTCGTACTGCGGGCCAACTCGCTTGGCCATCTAGAGCAGATCGAGAGCTACGCCCCTGGCCGTCAGGTTAGGTTTGGAAACTTAAACTATACCACCGACATCCGCGGAGACTTGATCTTTGACGGATTCGAGCCCATGTCAGGTGCGCCGCACAGTCACGACGAGCACAACTTGGCTCTGCTGTCGGACGGTGTTCGGGAGATCACACCTGTGCCTACTCCGGTCCTCAATCTAGAGCAGATCGTGCCATCCGAGGACGGGTGGATGGACCCCACCATGGAGGTCGCATACTCCGCGGTGTTAGAGCCGAATACTGACTTCACCTCTTATGAGACCTATGTTGCCGAACCCTTGGATTCGTCCCCGACCACGGGCTCTGAACCGCTTGTGTCCGTGCCTATCGAATCTGATTGGGCACCGATCATGGAGTTTACCTCCGCGGATATTTTCCAGCACTCGCCCTTGGGTGACATGCTAGATTCATTAAGGTCTCTCTCCTTGTCAGGAGACCCTCGGCTGAACTATGTCCGGCTCGAGTGGGAAGCGGACGACAAAGAAATTCGTTCCCCACCCACCACCCAGTTAATAGCCACTGTCGATGATTTAACCGACATGCTTGATTTCGACTCCGAAGACATCGACGGTATGGACAACGATGCAGGAGAGGAACAGGAACCACCGCCCACAGGGCGCTGGACAGCCACTTCATCACACGATATATACATGGTGGATACACCTAAAGAAAGCAATGACGAGGAACGGAAGGATGCAGCGAAGGATAATCCCCTCGAGAAGCAACCAAAGCGACGACGTAGGCGCCGCTCCAAACCCCGCCTCGGCAAAAACAGCGATAACAGCGCAAGAAAGAATAATACCCCGGTCGACTCCAAAGGAAACGACGACCACACGGACCCAGCGACAGAGCAGGATGAGCCAGCGGACGGCGAACATAGTATGGAGCCGCTGTCCGATCACGGCGACGCCGAGGGTAAAGCTCATCAACCTGTCTCTGGAGAGGAGAACAATCCGGACGATGATGCACACATCATCCCGGAAAGGCACTTGGAGCAAGAGAACCTCCATAGAAGGCTTATTGCCACTGCGAGGAGTCTGAAGAAGCAGAAGCAAAGGCTTAAGGACGCGCAAAATACACTCAACAGCAGATGGAATAAAGTGCTTGACAATGAAGAAAAGTACGGGGGCAGTCGCCACACAAAGAGCTATCCAAAGCGCAAGCTGCTGCCTGAATTCGATGACGAGGCTTTAGAGCCCATACAGCCGAAAAATAAAACGGCCGATCAGCCGGATCGACCACCCCGTGGCTGCGATAGGGCGGCTAACGATGTCGCACATAAGTCAGTAAACGATTTACGTGAGGACTTGCACCAAAAAGCCGGTATGACCAGGTCCATCTACAGATCTAGGAAGCACGCTCTGGCACAGAATCAAAACCAAACACTACAACTGTCCGAATGCCATGACACATCCAAATACAAGGGTGCCGCGCACCCCCTATGCTTCACCGATGAGGTGCTGGATCACGAATTTCCAGAGGGATTCAAACCCGTGAACATAGAGGCATGCGACGGAACGACAGACCCTGGGGTCTGGATTGAGGACTTTATCCTTCACATCCACATGGCTCGCGGAGATGATCTCCACGCCATCAAATACTTGCCCCTCAAGTTGAAAGGACCAGCTCGGCACTGGCTGAAGAGCCTGCCCGAAAACTCAATTGGAAGTTGGGAAGAGCTTGAGGAAGCTTTTAGGGCTAATTTTCAAGGGACCTATGTCCGACCTCCGATGCAGACGATTTAAGTCATATAATTCAACAGCCCGGAGAGTCAGCCCGAAAGCTTTGGAACAAATTCCTCACTAAGAAGAATCAAATTGTCGACTGCCCAAACGCCGAAGCCTTAGCGGCTTTCAAACACAGTGTCCGGGAAGAATGGCTCGCCAGACACCTCGGACAGGAAGATGACAATGGCAGCCCTAACAAGCCTTATGACCCTCTTTTGCGCGGGCGAAGATAGTTGGCTGGCCCGTAGCGGCACCATCGACCCAGGCACATCCAAAGTCAGGGATGGGAATGGAAAACCACGATGCAATAAAAGCAAGCGTCGAAACAATGAAGACAGCCCAGACAACACGGCGGTAAACGCCGGATTCAGGGGCTCTTGAACCGGTCAACGGAAAAAGCCATTCAAAGGCAACAGAGATGGACCGTCCAGCCTAAACAAGATTCTAGGCAGATTATGTCAGATTCATGGCACCTCCGACAAACCTGCAAATCACACCAACAGAGAATGTTGGGTCTTCAAGCAGGCCGGCAAGCTAAACGCCGAACCCAAGGGGAGAGAGACACCGAGTGAAGACGAGGATGAGCCTCGCCAGCAAAACACTGGGGGACAGAAAAAATTCCCACCAGAGGTCAAAACAGTGAACATGATTCACGTAACGAAGAGGAGGAGAAAACGCGCACTCCGAGACGTATGCGCCGTGGAGCCCGTCACCCCCAAGTTCAACCCTTGGTCGGCCTGCCCTATCACTTTTGATCGCAGGGATCACCCGACTAGTATCCGGCATGGAGGATCGGCTGCCGTGGTGCTAGACCTAATAATTGTCGGATACCATCTCACCCGAGTCCTTATGGACGGCGGCAGTAGTCTTAGTCTGATATATCAGGACACAGTCTGCAAAATGGGGATAGACCCGACAAGAATCAGCCAAAGCAATACTACCTTTAAAGGAGTAATACCAGGCCTAGAGGCCCGCTGCACGGGCTCTATAGTACTAGAGGTTGTATTCGGTTCTCCCGACAACTTCCGAAGCGAAAAGTTAACCTTCGACATCGCTCCATTCCGAAGCGGCTATCACGCACTACTCGGAAGAACGGCCTTCGCTCGTTTTAATGCAGTACCGCATTACGCTTAAGATGCCCGGTCCACGTGGCATCATCATAGTTAGCGGAAACATAGAGCATTCCTTACGTGCGGAAGAATGTGTGGCGGCTCTAGCAGCCGAACACTGGACGGCCTCTACAACCAGAATAAATGACCGGTCGTCAAGACCGCGGACACGGCTAGACGAGTCTAGCGCACCACTAGCTGTAACAGCTCGGATAAACCTGAGATTGGGTCGATGGATATACCCCCATAGGTGGTGCTAGGGGCTTCCCGCATGTAAAAAGGACTACAGTTCAGCTTGACCTTATTTAGATTGAATTTTAATGGTTTATTAAGAATAACCAATTTTTCGCACGAAAACTTTCACCTGGGATTTTCTCTCTTACAGATGATCATCATGCTACACCCTTCCAGGATACGGCACAATGGAGACACAGTCGCAGACGTGTAGCAGGGCCCCGTTCAAAGGTTTCTTTTTAAATTAAGACCCTGTGTAAACCTTTTTTACTGTCTCTTGTTGCTTCACACCCTCCGGATACTCAACATAACCAAGAGGGATGCTGGCGTTATTGGCATTTCGTCACGTCAGACTAATGCACGTACCTGGAAATTCAGGGCTCATTATCAAGGGCGTTACTCAGCCCAGTATACGTTGTAAAGTCCGAATACATTAGGGAGTGTTCGGCGTAGCGAGTTTGGCCTTATATGCATCAGCTCCGAATCATGTATTTGGTCAATAGTTGGGTTTGCCCGGCTCCCGTGTTTTGCTACCTTACGTTCCGCTCTATCGGCTAAGGTGGCACCGGGAGAACTACTGCGATTGTGCCCTAGTTCATCTGGATGAGCACCTCAGTAGAGAAAGCCGAAAACTGACTGTCATGATAAAGCGCAAGACTGGTCAACCACTCGACGACTCAGCGGAATCTTCGTGATTCCTCCGCATTAACGAAGGGCCAGTTTCCTAGTCATGTATGTATGCGCCCCGTATTCGGATGAGCGTGGAAGTACCAGGGGCTATATAGTAGCCCCACCGTCAAACTACTATGGCTATGTGAAAGTGTTAAAGCAATATAGTCCGATTGCCTTGTTTGCCGCGCTATCACCTCCTTAATGGACCAAGACATTGGATCAAGTGTGAATACGCGCTTTTCTGAACACCCCCGCATTATATGCGTGAGGGCTGAAGCCGACGACTGCAAACTTTCAGGTTATATACATACATAAACGGAGGCATCATAATACTTTCAAGCAAAAGTACAAACACAGCCTTTATAATCCAAATAGCATTGTTTTTACAATTGGGATACATGTCACTCGAACATGATACTCTTCGAGCACTGAGCCTCTATTAAACGAGCACCTTCTAGGACTTCTTCAAAATAGTGCTCGACCGAGACCTGGCCTACTGCCGGATCCTGGGTTGCAATAGCGGTGGCCTCCATCTCTGCCCAGTATGTCTTAACATAGGCAAGAGCCATCCATGCACCCTCTATGCACGCCGACCTCTTTACAGCATCGATATGCGGCACAGCACAAAGGAATCGTTGCACTAAACCAAAATTACTATTCGGCCTTGGTCCCTCCGGCCAAAGATGATCCACGACAGACCTCATGGCAAGTCCGGACAACCTATGGAGCTCAGCCCACTCGGCCATTTGTTCATTTAACAGCAGCGGATGCGTGGGAGCACTGGACTGCGACCAGAACAATCTTTCCACTTCATGATCTTTCTGATCTTTGAAAAACTCAGTCGCATCAGCAGCACTCGTTGCCAAGTCCAAGTACGTGTCTGCAGCACTCCATAATTGATCCAGAGGGGCATACTTCGGATCTCCGAACTTCGTCCGCAACAAAAAGGTCTTCCCAGCCATGATATCTCCGGCTTGATGAAGCTCCTCCTTCGCCGCTCTGATTTTAGAGCGGGTTTCCTTGGCTGCTACCATGGCTTTCTTCAGGTCCGCCGCTTTCGCTCGGCTTTCCTTTTCAGGAAGCTCATACCGGCCAGCGGCATCCTTCAGCTCAACAGCCATCTTGGCTATTTTATCTTCGCTCTGGCGATGAGCAGCCTGTTCGGCTCTTAACTCTTCGGCCGCCTTTAGGGTGGCCGCATCACTTCTCCTGGCTTATTCCTTGGCTCGGGCAAGCTCCGCCCGAAGGGTCTCCCCGGCGGCAGCTCCATCTGCAGTCACAACATATTATAGATACTAGCATCATGCTCCTCTTAATATCTGTTGACCACCGCAAAATACATACCCTGTGCCTCGTCAAGCCGCTTGTTCACAAGCACGATGTCGGCATCTGCCGCATCACCAGTCCGGCCAGCCACCGGACCCTTAGCCGCCTGCACATGTAAGCAGCATGATCATTACCTGGGACTATGATCCTCTGGTTGCCGCCTCTGGACAGCAACCAGAGTCTCAGGGGCTACTATCTGTATAGGGCGCACCTAGCGTGTGCGGTACCGTCCAAAAATATATATATTACTTTGCGTACCTCAAAGCCTCTTAGCAGGCTCATAAAAGCTTCATGCAACCCACTTTTGGCGGATGAAATCCTCTCAACCACCGTACCCATTAAAGTACGATGCGCCTCTAAGATGGCCGCTTGCTCCAGAAGACCCATCAGTGCGTCCGGTCGTGCACCGGACAGTCTCGGACTCTTTCTGTTGCACTCCTTAGGAGCCGAATACTCCGGACTTCGGGTGGCCGAAGGGTTACCTTCTGGCCTTGGCGGATCAGGAGAAATCCTCCGTGCCGACACCTCCGGGTCATCCGCCTCATGAGGCAGGGAGACAGGGGGAGGCGTTTCGCTCTCCATCATCTCCGGAAGAACATCCCTTGAAGACGAACTCTGTCGAGAAGGGCTACAAGCTGAACTGCAAGACATACGTCTCGGTTATTGTCCTCGAAGATGAAGCAGGATATATTTACCAAAAGTACTCTTGTTCACTTACAGCTCGGTGGAGGGCTGACCCCCTTGCGGGCACGGTGCGGTAAGGACGCCCTCTGGGGCAGGGCCCCCTGACGAAGGTTTCTTCCCTCGTTTGGAAACTCTCGTTTCCAAGTCTTCAGAGGCGGTCCTTTTCCTTCCTTGGGGAGAGGGAATTTTAGATTCTTCTCCCCGATTATCCTCCTTCGTGGAGACACTAATTCCCCCAGTTTGGATGAGTAATGCGTGAGGCCCGCTTTCGGCTTCTTTATTCCTCCCTTTATCTTCCCCTGATGGCACTTGATAAGGTGTGTGCTCAAGCATCCTGGCTAGTACAGGATCCGGTGAGCCTTCGGGAAGCGGGGCCGAACACCTGATCATCTTTGCCTTTCTTATGCAGTCCTAGCCAAGAGCGATATTTTCAGAATGATGTTGTGACAAATGAAAAGACAGCGTGTTCGGCCGCAGAATTACTTACGTGGGTATCTGGACGATTGCAGTTTAGACCCGCATCCCCGGTGGTGTCCGGACACTTTATTCGTGATCCGAAGAACAATCCATACATCTCTTCGAGCGTCACGCCGAAGAATTGCTGAATAGTTCGCGGTCCTTCCGGGTTGAACTCCCACATACGGAGAGGTCGACGTTGGCATGGCAGGACCCAACGAACTAGCATGACCTGCATTACCTTGACAAGGCTGACATCTCCCTTGAGGAGATCTCGGATGCAACACTACAATGTCGGCACGTCATTAACTGGCCCCCAGTCCAGCCCCTTGTTGACCCATGATGCCAGTTGTGGCGGGGGGGCTGAACGGAAGGCGGGGGCAGCTACCCACTTAGTACTTCGGGTGCTATGATGTAAAACCACTCCCGCTGCCATAAGTTGGACATCTCCGGGAAGGAACCCTTTGGCCATGGAGCATCGGCGCCTTTGCTTATTATGGCACCTCCGCATTCTGCGTGTCGCCCATCGATCATCTTCGGCTTCACATTGAAGTTTTTAAGCCATAAGCCGAAGTGCGGGGTGATGTGGAGGAAGGCCTCACACACATCGATAAACGACGAGATGTGAAGGATGGAATCTGGAACTAGATCATGGAAATCGAGCTCGTAATAGAACATAAGCCCTCTAACAGAGGGATCAAGACTAAAGCCTAGCCCTCAGAGGAAGTGGGAAAAAAATACGACACTCTCGTTGGGTTCGGTAGTGGGGTTGACCTACCCTTGAGCAGGCAGCCTGTGTGAGATTTCGGCGGTCAGATACCTAGCTTCTCTTAGCTTCTTGATGTCCTCCTCTGTGACAGAGGAGGCCATCCACTAGCCTTAAAGGTTGGATCCGGACATGATTGAAGGTCCGAAGCGCTTAGCCTGAGCCTTGGGTGTTGGAATTCGAGGTGGGGGAAGGGAAGGATCGAGCGCGAGCAGAAAAGGACAGGCCTTGGCCCCTTTATAAAGAGGGTGAATATCAAGCGTCCTCCGCGTGGCCGTTTGGAACTTGCCTAAAATCGAGGAGTCATACCAGCAGGCACGATTGGGTTACCCACACCTGTATTGATGAGAATCCCGTGATAAGGGGACAGGATCTCTGCTTCGGCAAGACGTGCCAAGAAAACCGCCTCGCAACACGTGCAGTGGCAGGCTGGGAAAAACGGTTCGTAATGACCGGACCACGGCAGGATGTCACGTTATGAAAAGTTGTCAGTAGATTAGATTTGTGGAATATTATACTCTCTACGGTGGTATGTGGAGTTTGTTTTGCAGAGCCGGACACGATCCTGGTGTTCAAAGTCTTCTATGGAGTATTCGGGGGAAGAACCCGCCTTGCAATGCCGAAGACAATCTGCGCGCCGGACTTATCGTCATTGAAGCCTGGTTCAGGGGCTACTGAGGGAGTCCTAGATTAGGGGGTCCTTGGACAGCCGGACTATATACTTTGGCCGGACTGTTGGACTATGAAGATACAAGATTGAAGACTTCGTCCCGTGTCCGGGTGGGACTCTCCTTTGCGTGGACGGCAAGCTTGGCAATTCGGATGTGTAGATCTCCTCCCTTGTAACCGACTCTGTGTAACCCTAGCCCCCTCAAGTGTCTATATAAACCGGAGGGTTTAGTCCATAGGACAACAACAATCATAAACATAGGCTAGCTTCTAGGGTTTAGCCTCTACGATCTCGTGGTAGATCAACTCTTGTAATGCTCATATCATCAAGATCAATCAAGTAGGAAGTAGGGTATTACCTCCATCGAGAGGGCCCGAACCTGGGTAAACATTGTGTCCCCCGCCTCCTGTTACCATCCGCCTTAGATGCACAGTTCGGGACCCCCTACCCGAGATCCGCCGGTTTTGACACCGACAATGAGAATTTACTATGTCTCCACTATGTAAAAACAAGGCATACCTTCGAACTGGATCTCCAGGTACTCTTGGAGAGCCTACTTTAGTGTACAGCCAAACCTTTATGTCACCTATGAGTTAGACAAGGCCCCACTATAGCAGCCCTTAGTGTTTAAATCGTTGACAAGCTCTGTTAGTGTGTTAGGTCAAGAACAGCAAGTGATCAAAGCAAATAGTCCTAGTGTGTCTGGCTGATGCAAACAACAATTGAACAGATGTGTGAGCAAATCTTACATATCAAGAAAAGAAGCAAAGAAGGAGGCTTAAAGGCCATCACTTGACTGACCAGATTTAAGGGGCATTTAAACATCATGTGCAACGTATGAACTAACATAAACATTGCATATTCCAGATTCTACAGTAGAGTGCACATGTATTAGGATATGCCATGTATGATGATGCATAAATGTAGACTATAGCAGGCAGGAGTGATTCATCATTGCACGCACAATTGAATTGCAGGTTATGGGCCAGTTCGATTCCGCCTTTTCAGGGCTTATTGTCAAAATAAGCCATAAAAGATGTAAAGAAGTCATTTTTGTGTTATGGGCTTGGGCTTAACTTATTTCTTTTTGGAGGGGGGTGTTTCGTGTAGAAGCTCACTAAAAATAGAAGGGCAGGGGAATAGTGAAATGACTCTGTTGTCTGCCTATATTACACTCAAAATGCAACTGCTCATGCCCGCGTCACACCTGACCCTCAAGTAGAAACAAACACGCAAGCATTCATTGCCCTGCCCGCTTGCATCTCCTCTCCCCTTTCCCTCTACCTCGATCCCCTGCCTGCAGCCCTAGGGTTCCTCCAGTGAGCCGTCGCCTCTAGTCCCATCTGGCCAGGTCCTCGACGATGATCTATCCAGCTAGGCTACATGGCCAGCAGGTAGGGGCAAATCTCGCTGGCTGTTCCTCCCTCTGGTGCCACCCCTCATTCTCATGGTCTCCACCAGCTGCTCCACTGTGGTCCGTCCAGCGCACTACTCCGGCGGGCGCCGCACAACTACGGCTGATGCCACACTGCAACAGAAGGCACCTTATTCCCCCTCCCCTCCTCCCAGGCTGTGGCCTTGAGGTGCTGTTGAAATATGAGCTCATCCAACAAGGTGAGGATCTCCTCTGATTTTTTGCCAAATTTTCATTCTGGTCCACTATACGATGAATTGCAATGAGCTGCTCCTGCTGCTGCTATATGACGCATTGCTATGAGCTGCTCCTGCTGCTGCTATATGATGCATGTTGGAAATATGCCCTAGAGGCAATAATAAATAGGTTATTATTATATTTCCTTGTTCATGATAATCGTTTATTATCCATGCTAGAATTGTATTGATAGGAAACTCAGATACATGTGTGGATACATAGACAACACCATGTCCCTAGTAAGCCTCTAGTTGACTAGCTCGTTGATCAATAGATGGTTACGGTTTCCTGACCATGGACATTGGATGTCGTTGATAACGGGATCACATCATTAGGAGAATGATGTGATGGACGAGACCCAATCCTAAGCCTAGCACAAGATCGTGTAGTTCGTTTGCTCAGAGCTTTTCTAATGTCAAGTATCATTTCCTTAGACCATGAGATTGTGCAACTCCCGGATACCGTAGGAATGCTTTGGGTGTACCAAACGTCACAACGTAACTGGGTGGCTATAAAGGTGCACTACAGGTATCTCCGAAAGTGTCTGTTGGGTTGGCACGAATCGAGACTGGGATTTGTCACTCCGTGTAAACGGAGAGGTATCTCTGGGCCCACTCGGTAGGACATCATCATAATGTGCACCATGTGACCAAGAAGTTGATCACGGGATGATGTGAGTTACGGAGCGAGTAAAGAGACTTGCCGGTAACGAGATTGAACAAGGTATAGGGATACCGACGATCGAATCTCGGGCAAGTAACATACCGATGGACAAAGGGAATTGCATACGGGATTGATTGAATCCCCGACATCGTGGTTCATCCGATGAGATCATCGTGGAACATGTGGGAGCCAACATGGGTATCCAGATCCCGCTGTTGGTTATTGACAGGAGAACGTCTCGGTCATGTCTGCATGGTCCCCGGACCCGTAGGGTCTACACGCTTAAGGTTCGATGACGCTAGGGTTATAGGGAAAGCATGTACGTGGTTACCGAATGTTGTTCGGAGTCCCGGATGAGATCCCGGACATCACGAGGAGTTCCGGAATGTTCCGGAGGTAAAGATTTATATATGGAAAGTTGTTGTTCGGGTTCCGGGAAAAGTTCGGGTTTTTCGGTATTGTACCGGGAAGCTTCCAGAAGGTTCCGGAGGATTCCGGAGGGGTCCGGAGGTCCGGAAAATGTTCCACCACGTCCAATACAGCAGCATGGGCTGTAAGGGGGCGCCCTAGCCTTAATGGGCCAGGGGCACCAGCCCCCCCAAGGCCCATGCGCATGGGAGAGGGGAAACCCTAAGGGGGAGGGCCTCCACTTGACTTGGGAGGCACTCCTCCCCCCTTTGGCCGCCGCCCCCAACCCTAGATGAGATCTAAGGGGGCCGGCCCCCCTCTCCCCCCACCTATAAATAGTGGAGGGGTGGGAGGGCAGCAACCACCCAAGTTCTGGCGCAGCCCTTCCCCTCTACCAAGTCATCCTCCTCTCCCGCGGTGCTTGGCGAAGCCCTACGGGATTGCCACGCTCCTCCATCACCACCACGCCGTCGTGCTGCTGCTGGATGGAGTCTTCCCCAACCTCTCCCTCTCACCTTGCTGGATCAAGGCGTGGGAGACGTCACCGGGCTGCACGTGTGTTGAACGCGGAGGCACCGTTCTTCGGTGCTTAGATCGGAATCAACCGCGATCTGAATCGCTACGAGTACGACTCCTTCATCCGCGTTCTTGCAACGCTTCCGCATCGCGATCTACAATGGTATGTAAATGCACTCCCCTTCCCCTCGTTGCTAGATTACTCCATAGATTGATCTTGGTGATGCGTAGAAAATTTTGAATTTCCGCTACGTTCCCCAACAGTGGCATCATGAGCTAGGTCTATGCGTAGTTTCTATGCACGAGTAGAACACAAAGTAGTTGTGGGCGTCGATGTTGCCAATTCTTCTTGCCGCTACTAGTCTTATCTTGTTTTGGCGGCATTGTGGGATGAAGCGGCCCGGACCGACCTTACACGTACGCTTACGTGAGACAGGTTCCACCGACTAACATGCACTAGTTGCATAAGGTGGCTAGCGGGTGTCTGTCTCTCCCACTTTAGTCGGAACGGATTCGATGAAAAGGGTCCTTATGAAGGGTAAATAGAAATTGGCATATCACGTTGTGGTTTTACGTAGGTAAGAAACGTTCTTGCTAGAAACCTATACAAGCCACGTAAAAACTTGCAACAACAATTAGAGGACGTCTAACTTGTTTTTGCAGCATGTGCCTTGTGATGTGATATGGCCAGAAGATGTGATGAATGATATATGTGATGTATGAGATTGATCATATTCTTGTAATAGGAATCACGACTTGCATGTCGATGAGTATGACAACCGGCAGGAGCCATAGGAGTTGTCTTTATTTTTTGTATGACCTGCGTGTCATTGAATAACGCCATGTAAGTTACTTTACTTTATTGCTAAGCGCGTTAGCCATAGAAGTAGAAGTAATCGTTGGCGTGACAAATTCATGAAGACACAATGATGGAGATCATGGTTTCATGCCGGTGACAAAGATGATCATGGTGCCCCGAAGATGGAGATCAAAGGAGCAAAATGATATTGGCCATATCATGTCACTATTTGATTGCATGTGATGTTTATCATGTTATGCATCTTATTTGCTTAGAACGACGGTAGCTTAAATAAGATGATCCCTCACTAAAATTTCAAGAGAAGTGTTCCCCCTAACTGTGCACCGTTGCGAAGGTTCGTTGTTTCGAAGCACCACGTGATGATCGGGTGTGATAGATTCTAACGTTCGAATACAACGGGTGTTGACGAGCCTAGCATGTACAGACATGGCCTCGGAACACATGCGAAACACTTAGGTTGACTAGACGAGCCTAGCATGTACAGACATGGCCTCGGAACACAAGAGACCGAAAGGTCGAACATGAGTCGTATAGTAGATGCGATCAACATGGAGATGTTCACCGATGATAACTAGTCCGTCTCACGTGATGATCGGACACGGCCTAGTTTGACTCGGATCATGTATCACTTAGATGACTAGAGGGATGTCTATCTGAGTGGGAGTTCATAATCAGATGAACTTAATTATCATGAACAAAGTCAAAAGGTCTTTGCAAATTATGTCATACGCTTTAGTTCTACTGTTTAAGATATGTTCCTAGAGAAAATTTAGTTGAAAGTTGGTAGTAGCAATTATGCGGACTGGGTCCGTAAACTGAGGATTGTCCTCATTGCTGCACAGAAGGCTTATGTCCTTAATGCACCGCTCGGTGTGCTGAACCTCAGCGTCGTCTGTAGATGTTGCGGAACATCTGACATACACGTTTTGATAACTACATGATAGTTCAGTGCGTAATGCTAACAGTTTAGAATTGTGGCACCAAAGACGGTTTTGAAACGTCGCAGAACATATGAGATGTTCTGAAGACTGAAATTGGGATTTCAGACTAGTGCCCACGTCAAGAGGTATGAGACCTCTGACAAGTTTCTTAAGCCTGCAAACTAAGGGAGAAAAGATCAATCGTTGAGCATGTGCTCAGATTGTCTGAGTATCACAATCGCTTGAATCGAGTGGGAGTTAATCTCCCAGATGAGATAGTGATGGTTCTCCATAGTCACTGCCACCAAGCTAGTAGAGCTTCGTGATGAACTATAACATATCAGGGATAGTTATGATGATCCTTGAGCTATTCGCGATGTTTGACACCGCGAAAGTAGAAATCAAGAAGGAGCATCAATTGTTGATGGTTAGTAAAACCACTAGTTTAAGAATGGCAAGGGCAAAAGGGATACTTCATGAAACAGCAAGTCATTTGCTGCTCTAGTGAAGAATCCCAAGGTTGAACCCAAACCCGAGACTAAGTGCTTCTGTAATGAGGGGAACGGTCACTGAAGCAGTACTACCCTAGATACTTGGTAGATGAGAAGGCAGGCAAGGTCGACAGAAGTATATTGATATACGTTATATGAATGTGTACTTTACTAGTACTCCTAGCAGCACCAGGGTATTAGATACCGGTTCAGTTGCTAAGTGTTAGTAACTCGAAATAAAAGCTACAGAATAAATGGAGACTGGATAAAGGTGAGATGACGATGTGCGTTGGAAGTGTTTCCAAGGTTGATGTGATCAAGCATCGCATGCTCCCTCTACCATCGAGATTTGGTGTTTGCGTTGAGCATGATTGGATTATGTTTATCGCAATACGGTTATTCATTTAAGGAGAATAATGGTTACTCTGTTTATTTGAATAACACCTTCAATGGTCTTGCACCTAAAATGAATCTCGATCGCAGTGATACACATGTTCGTGCCAAAAAGATATAAAATAGTAATGATAGTACCACATACTTGTGGCACTGCCGTTTGAGTCATATTGGTATAGAACGCATGAAGAAGCTCCATGTAGATGGATCTTTGGACTCACTCGTTTTTGAAAAGATTGAGACATGCGAACCATGTCTATTGGTATATATGCATGAAGAAACTCCATGCAGATGGATCGTTTGGACTCACTTGATTTTGAATCACTTGAGACATGCAAATCATACCACATCGGCAAGATGACTGAAAGGCCTCGTTTTCAGTAAGATGGAACAAGAGAGCAATTTATTGGAAGTAATACATTTTGATGTATGCAGTCCAATGAATGCTGAGGCATGCAGTGGATATCGTTATGTTCTTACTTCACTGATGATTTGAGTAGATGCTGAGAATATTTACTTGATGAAACACAAGTCTGAATTATTGAAAGGTTCAAGTAATTTCAGAGTGAAGTTGAAGATCGTCGTGACAAGAGGATAAAATGTCTACGATATGATAATAGAGATATCTGAGTTACGAGTTTAGCACACAATTAAGACATTGTGGAAAGTGTTTCACAATTAATACCGCCTGGAACACCATAGTGTGATGGTGTGTCCGAACATCATAACTGCATCCTATTGGATATGGTGCATACCATGATGTCTCTTATCGAATTACCACTATCGTTTATGGGTTAGGCATTAGAGACAACCGCATTCACTTTAAAAGGGGCACCACGCAATTCCGTTGAGACGACACCGTTTAGAGAAACCTAAGTTGTCGTTTCTTAAAAGTTTGGGGCTGCGATGCTTATGTGAAAAAGTTTCAGCCTGATAAGCTCGAACCCAAAGCGGATAAATGCATCTTCATAGAATACCCAAAATCAGTTGGGTATACCTCCTATTTCAGATCTGGAAGCAAAAGTAATTGCTTCTAGAAACAGGTCCTTTCTTGAGGAAAAGTTTCTCTCGAAAGAATTGAGTGGGAGGATGGTGGAGACTTGATAAGGTTATTGAACCGTCACTTCAACTAGTGTGTAGCAGGGCATAGGAAGTTGTTCCTGTGGCACCTGCACCAATTGAAGTGGAAGCTTATGATAGTGATCATGAAACTTCGGATCAAGTCACTACCAAACCTCGTAGGACGACGAGGATGCGTAATACTTCAGAGTAGTACGTGATCCTGTCTTGGAAGTCATGTTGTTGGACAACGATGAACCTATGAGCTATGGAGAAGCGATGGTGGGCCCATATTCCGACAAATGGTTAGAAGCCATGAAATCCGAGATAAATGGATCTATAAGAAGAAGACGGACGTGGACGGTAATGTTACCGTCTATGAAGCTCGACTTGTGGCAAAGAGTATTTTCACAAGTTCAAGGAGTTGACTACGATGAGATTTTCTCATCCGTAGCGATGCTTAAGTCCGTCGGAATCATGTTAGCATTAGCTGCATTTATGAAATCTGGCAGATGGATGTCAAAACAAGTTTCCTTACCAGTTTTCGTAAGGAAAGGTTGTATGTGATACAATCAGAAAAGTTTTGTCGGTCCTGAGGATGCTAAAAGGTATGCTAGCTCCAGCGATCCTTCTAAGGACTGGAGTAAGCATCTCGGAGTTGGAATGTACGCTTTGATGAGATGATCAAAGATTTTGGGTTTATACAAAGTTTATGAGAAACTTGTATTTCCAATAAAGTGAGTGGGAGCGCTACAACATTTCTGATAAGTATATGTGAATGACATATTGTTGATTCGAAATGATGTAGAATTTCTAGAAAGCATAAAGGGTTGTTTGAAAGGAGTTTTCAAAGGAAGACCTGGATAAAGTTGCTTACATATTGGGCATCAAGATCTATAGAGATAGATCAAGACTCCCGATGATACTTTCAAAGAACGCACATCTCGACATGATTTTGAAAGAGTTCAAAATAGATCAGCAAAGAAGGAATTCTTGGCTGTGTTACAAGGTGTTAGTATTGAGTAAGACTCAAGACCTGACCACAGCAGAAGAGAGAGAAAGGACGAAGGTCGTCCCCTATGCTTTAGACGTAGGCTCCACAGTATGCTATGCTGTGTACCGCACGTGAAGTGTGCCTTGCCATGAGTTGGTCAAGGGGTATAATAGTGATCCGGGGAAGGATCACATGACAGCGGTCGAACTTGTCCTTAGTATCTAATGGACTAAGGAATTTTCTTGATTATGGAGGTGAAAAGGAGTTCGTCGTAAAGGGTTACGTCGATGTGAACTTTGACACTAATCCGGATGACTCTGAGTAGTAAACCGGATTCGTATAGTAGAGCAATTATTTGAAATGGCTCCAAATAGTGCGTGGTAGCATCCACAAGATGACATAGATATTCGTAAAGCACACACGGATCTGAAAGGTTCAGACTCGTTGACTAATAACCTCTCTCACAAGCATAACATGATCAAACCAGAACTCATTGAGTGTTAATCACATAATGATGTGAACTAGATTGTTGACTCTAGTAAACTCTTTGGATGTTGGTCACATGGTGATGTGACCTGTCAGTGTTAATCACATGGTGATGTGAACTAGATTATTGACTCTAGTGCAAGTGGGAGACTGTTGGAAATATGCCCTAGAGGCAATAATAAATAGGTTATTATTATATTTCCTTGTTCATGATAATCGTTTATTATCCATGCTAGAATTGTATTGATAGGAAACTCAGATACATGTGTGGATACATAGACAACACCATGTCCCTAGTAAGCCTCTAGTTGACTAGCTCGTTGATCAATAGATGGTTACGGTTTCCTGACCATGGACATTGGATGTCGTTGATAACGGGATCACATCATTAGGAGAATGATGTGATGGACGAGACCCAATCCTAAGCCTAGCACAAGATCGTGTAGTTCGTTTGCTCAGAGTTTTTCTAATGTCAAGTATCATTTCCTTAGACCATGAGATTGTGCAACTCCCGGATACCGTAGGAATGCTTTGGGTGTACCAAACGTCACAACGTAACTGGGTGGCTATAAAGGTGCACTACAGGTATCTCCGAAAGTGTCTGTTGGGTTGGCACGAATCGAGACTGGGATTTGTCACTCCGTGTAAACGGAGAGGTATCTCTGGGCCCACTCGGTAGGACATCATCATAATGTGCACCATGTGACCAAGAAGTTGATCACGGGATGATGTGAGTTACGGAACGAGTAAAGAGACTTGCCGGTAACGAGATTGAACAAGGTATAGGGATACCGACGATCGAATCTCAGGCAAGTAACATACCGATGGACAAAGGGAATTGCATACGGGATTGATTGAATCCCTGACATCGTGGTTCATCCGATGAGATCATCGTGGAACATGTGGGAGCCAACATGGGTATCTCGATCCCGCTGTTGGTTATTGACCGGAGAACGTCTCGGTCATGTCTGCATGGTTCCCGAACCCGTAGGGTCTACACGCTTAAGGTTCGATGACGCTAGGGTTATAGGGAAAGCATGTACGTGGTTACCGAATGTTGTTCGGAGTCCCGGATGAGATCCCGGACGTCACGAGGAGTTCCGGAATGGTCCGGAGGTAAAGATTTATATATGGAAAGTTGTTGTTCGGGTTCCGGGAAAAGTTCGGGTTTTTCGGTATTGTACCGGGAAGCTTCCAGAAGGTTCCGGAGGATTCCGGAGGGGTCCGGAGGTCCGGAAAATGTTCCACCACGTCCAATACAGCAGCATGGGCTGTAAGGGGGCTCCCTGGCCTTAATGGGCCAGGGGCACCAGCCCCCCCAAGGCCCATGCGCATGGGAGAGGGGAAACCCTAAGGGGGAGGGCCTCCACTTGACTTGGGAGGCACTCCTCCCCCCTTTGGCCGCCGCCCCCAACCCTAGATGAGATCTAAGGGGGCCGGCCCCCCTCTCCCCGCACCTATAAATAGTGGAGGGGTGGGAGGGCAGCAACCACCCAAGTTCTGGCGCAGCCCTTCCCCTCTACCAAGTCCTCCTCCTCTCCCGCGGTGCTTGGCGAAGCCCTGCGGGATTGCCACGCTCCTCCATCACCACCACGCCGTCGTGCTGCTGCTGGATGGAGTCTTCCCCGACCTCTCCCTCTCACCTTGCTGGATCAAGGCGTGGGAGACGTCACCGGGCTGCACGTGTGTTGAACGCGGAGGCACCGTTCTTCGGTGCTTAGATCGGAATCAACCGCGATCTGAATCGCTACGAGTACGACTCCTTCATCCGCGTTCTTGCAACGCTTCCGCATCGCGATCTACAATGGTATGTAGATGCACTCCCCTTCCCCTTGTTGGTAGATTACTCCATAGATTGATCTTGGTGATGCGTAGAAAATTTTGAATTTCTGCTACGTTCCCCAACAATGCATTGCTATGAGCTGCTCCTGCTGCTGCTATATGATGAATTGCTATGAGCTGCTACTATATGATAAATTGCTATGAGCTGCTGCTGCTATATGATGAGTTGCTATAAGCTGCTCCTACTACTGCTGTACGATGAATTGCTATGAGCTACTCCTACTGCTGCTATATGATGAATTGCTATAAGCTGCTGCTGCTGCTATATGATGAATTGCTATGAGCTGCTGCTGCTATATGATGAATTGCACACTGCTGTTGCTGTTGTATGATGAGTTGCTATGAGCTGCTGCTGCTGCTATATGATGCTTTCAGGTGGTGCTGCTATATGATAATAACCAGCCACTTGGACCATCGAGTTTCAATAAATAATTGTTCTTCATTTAAATGTGGGTCATGCGTTCTTCGTTTAAATTAAACAATGGGATCTCTATGGAAGACATTGACCAAAGTATATTGTGCCAAGTAGATGGTATCTTTGTATTTGCATTCTGAACAAATAGTGATGGTCTATTTTCCTATCATATTAATTACTGCACTGGGTTCAATTTGTGATGTTTGCAAGTCAAATTATTTTTCATATGGGCAGCAAAATGAAAAAATATAATGCAATCTAGACTTTTCACTAATCAAACCAAAGATAAGCTGAACAGAAAGGCAATGAAAAGAACTGGTTGGCTTATTACCTGGAGCTTATATTCACAGGTGCTTATTTTCTTAGGATAACTCGTAATAACTATCCCTAAGAAACTTGGCCAATAGAACTGACATACAAATAACATGTCACGATGATTGCAATGGAGGAGTGACCTACCATAGCACACTGTATAGGCTCACTGCTGCCTCTCCTTTTTTTGCGATGTTCCATGAAATTGCCACATACATCTTGTACTTTTTCATTGTGTAACCCTATCTGCAATTTGACACGGCTAATTTCAGACATCTCTACATGATAATACATTGCATATCCCTTGCGCATATTTAAACCACCTATTAATGATTGTGTGCGTAGCATAAACTAGCCATGACTCTGTGTGCTGGACTAGCAGGCACTCTAAGGGAGCCTAATGTAGTGCACTGGAATTCCTACATGCCACCTATGATTTTGTGTAATGTACTGCCTCTGTTCCTAAATATATGTCTTTGTAGAGATTCCAGTATGGACCACATACAAATGTATATAGATGCATTTTCGAGTGTAGATTCACTCATTTTGCTCAGCATGGAGCCTATAGTGGAATCTCTAGAAAGACTTATATTTAGGAACGGAGCTACGAGGTAGTATCATGTATGACATCTAGATATCTAATTTAGTAGCCAGTAGTAGAAATCATTGTCTGCACAAAGGGATTACTGGTCGAAAATCCTAGCAAAGCACGCTGGTAGGCACACAACAATACAAGAGAGAGAGAGACACTTACAAGATCATAGCAATGCCTCAGTCCAGGATCTTGGTTGGCCAAGCTGTTAGATCCAGAAGGAACATTGTCCTTGTAGTTTTTGCCAGCTGCATTAAGGTAACAGCGACCTGTTAGTATATTTGAAGTACATCAGGAAGGTGATGCTGGACGGGTTTAAAGGTGACAAGTACCGAGGCCATGGCGCGTGGTTGGCATCTTGCCAGACAGTGGGAATCAGGTTAGAAACGTCAAGGGTGATGACGCTGCCCTGGTTGTCGGGGTCCGGTAAGGAGATGTAGAACCGTCGAGTAGGTGTTTGTGGAGCGGCTCCGGTAGGGTGGACTACGGTGTGGGCGAAGCAGATCTGTGGCCGTGGACGAGGGCGTCGATGAAACTGTTCCGATGGTTGGGTTAAGGATGGTGTCGACGATGCGGATCTGCGGCCATGGATGGGGCGTCAGAAGCTGGTCCGGTAGGTTGGATGAGGGTGCGACAAAGCGGATCTATGGCCGTGGACTTGTGAGTTGGCAAAGCGGCCCCGGTAGGGTTGAGAATGGTATAGGAGAAGCTACTCCGGTAGGGTTGATGATGGTGTCGGTGAAGCGGCTCCGGTAGGGCTGAGGAAGGTGTCGGCGAAGAGGATCAGAGGCCGTCAGTGGGGCGGCTCCGGGGGGTGTGGACGAAGCGTCTCCGGTGGGGAGTACAAATAAGCCGCTGCAGATGTGCTGCAGTTGACAAGAGTACCGGCGAAGTAGATCCGGCGCCGTGGACAAGGCTGGCACTGAATGGGCTATGGTACAGTGGTGGATGAGCACTCTACTTGTTTCTAGTGGAGGTGGGAGGGGTAGATGCGGCCGCAGAAGCAGATCCGGCGAGGTGGACGCCACTGGCAGTGAATGGGCTCTGGTGCGCCGGTGGATAAGCAGTCTAGGGTTTCAAGAGGGGAGGGGTAGAAAGGCCGATGAAGTATAGACGGCATGACGTAAGATGCTCTGGTGCTGTGGAGTTAGTCGTTTTTGCGGGAGGGGAGAGGAAATGGGGGTGCCGTGTGGTGGGGGGAACCAGAAGTTACCAAAGCAGCCCCGACCTATTATGTAGATGAGGGCGGTATTGTTACTGTTGTTCTCTGTGCACCAAGGACAAAAGGGGAATTTCGCATGCTAAAGACTAGGTGGCGGAAATTTTAGATGGAGGCGGGAGATTTTGCCGCCCGCGGGATCGTTCATATCCAATTTCAACTAATTTTGGACCGTGCTAGCGGGAAGGTCATGCGAGACTATGTACACGGGGCACGCGTCAGCAGTTAATAACTGGTGTGAAGTCCACCCCAGAAAAAAAGACAATAACTCGAGATGATGCGTCGATAACTTGGACGTTCACATGGGCGCGGCCAATCGTACGGGTGTAGAGGCGCGTTCACAAAAAAGGGATCAAACGCTCAGCCTATGTATTTCTCGTGTAAATAGATAATTTAGTGCCATTGGTTATTTACTTTAAACATAATGCATTGACGTGTTAGTGTAGAGGCGCACAAAAAGAAATGGATATTTAGTCCCACAAAAGAAAAGGATATTGTAGTCCGCTACTTAAAAGTGTTACCTCATATGATTACATAGCCTCCATTTCATAAATTGCGTACCCATTGAATTCATATATAAATATTACATATATTACTTCATAATAGAACCTTAAATCATCCAAGACTAATGAATTTGAATGCAAAAGTAACAATGGTGCATGTACATGATAGCTACATTGGTTGTTTGAAGAAACATCACTGTAACTTTGGCATGCACAATTGAAAAGGTTTATTTAGATAGAAAAAATGTGATATGTGAGTGTCCAATCTTTATAGCGTTGAATATATATTGTACCTTTGGCCACGATACGAAGTAGATATTGATTTATGTTCAAGCGATGCATGTCCACGATCGCTAGATAGTGATACGTGAATGAATTGTGCAATCTCTCTCACACGCATACATATCTCATTTCCCCGTGGGCATCGGAATCACAAACGCACACTTCGTGTATTTCTCTCCCTCTGTCAAGGTTAGAATTCGTCTTTCTACCCCGTCCTACAAGTCTCTCACACAGAAACACACACGCTCTCTCTGTCGAACATGCCCACCCCTTTAATTCCGCCCACCCACAGCCACTAACGTGTCAAAGGATAATTATGTCTCTCACACATATGCCTAAGGTTAACTCGAGTTCCGGAACCATATGAATACATACAATGGGATTCCAGCGGAGCACCTTTGTTTTGAGATCTCGCTCTCTCTCTCTCTCTCTCTCACACACACACACACGCACGCGTAGACATTGTTTATCGCTTCATTTTTCTGGCACTTGCATGCACACCGTTTGTTTATCTCTGTGATGCTTTAAGTATGCCTCGCACACATCCTATCTACCTATCCCTTAATATAGATATGGTCACACAAACTCCTTCTCCCTACTAGCAAGATGCCCATGCGTTGCACGGAACATCAAGATGCATTTGTATGATTAGTTTATCTTGTGGGAGAAAAATATGAACGAGGGAATGCCTTATTTGCAAATGTGGAGAGGGGTGTGGGTATCCTTTTGCAAAATTGCCATAGTTTCCTTCCTATCCGTCAGATATAAATCGGATGGCCTATATTGCAGGATGGCAGGAACACCATCATTGCCAACTCTGTTTTTTATAAGAGTAGAGATATGTAAGTGTCACTGCCCCCACCCCCCACCCACCCACCCACACACACATACTTCCCGACACCGAAGGAGTAGGGTGACAACTCAATCTTGATACTAATCTATCGACTGGCTTCTCTCTCATACACACACACACACCCTACCCGACACCGAAGGAGTAGGGTGGCACCTCGATCTTGATAGTAATCTATCTACTCCTCTTTCAAACACACACAGATACACACACACTCGCTAGTTGTGCCTCTGTGCCTACCGCGCACACTCTTGATACGTCTTTCTCTCCCTCCCCATCCCCACCCCCAACCCCAACAATGACAGCACAAGGGTGACAACTCGATCTGATCTTAATCTATCAATCGGTTTTTCTCTCAAACATTGTGTCTCTGTGCCTCGCTCAAACACACGAGATACGTCCTTTTCTCCGTAGCCCCCTCGATATGTAGACTTCTCGCGCGCGCACAGCTGTAGTGACGATGACGCTGAACCCAATGTGCCTTGTTTTCACCGGCCTCATGTGATAGTTTTCACCCTGTTTTCTATTAATTAACAAGACAACCTTTTCTTTGTTACTACTAGTGAATCTGAAATCATTCGGGGCAGACATATAATATATCACTTCAACCCAATTATCGCAGTAACTATTTTAAAAGAAACTAGCTAGATGCCAGTGCGTTGCACGGAACATCAAGATGCATTTGTATGAGTAGTTTATCTTGTGAGAGACTAGAAAGATGCCCATGCATTTCATGGAACATCAAGATGCATTTATATGAGTAGTTTACCTTTTTTTTGAATATTTACTGTGAGGCAAAGCCCCACAGTCCTTTACTAGATAAAGCACCACTGTACAAACAAAATACAGACTATACAATGAAGGAAAACAAAAAGGAAAAGAGTCTACCTATGGTTAACTAACTGTACTGGCTTTACAACAAAGAAGCAATCCAAGCCAAAAGTTTTGGTTTGGTACAGTCCTTCACCCTATGAGCAAGCAAAGAAATATCATGGATGAATTTACACTTCCAAGCACTGAAAGTAGCTCTCTCAGCTCTGAAGGTTCTGTCATTTCTGAAAATCCAAATATTCCATGCTGCTGTTAGCATAACTTCAACGAAGAAAGGGTGTGTGAAGCTGGACCTGGCGTGCAGGATACATTGCAGAATATCTGAGCCTCCAGACCAATCAATACCCAAATAGCTCCAGACTCTACAGATGAAGGTGCAGTTAAAAAATAGATGTATTCTATCCTCATACGCCAGCTCACTGCAGATGAGGCATAGATTGTCATCCTGGTTTGAGCGCCAGTGTTTCCTAACCAGCATATCCTTGGTGTTAAGTCTGTCAAAGAATAAAAGCCAGCCGAACACCTTGATCTTCATGGTGCACTTACTCTCCCAAAGCCATTTGCAAGGTTGTATCGTAGGTAAGTGTGAGTGCATGATCATGTAAAAACTTTTGGCAGTGTACCCTCCTGATTGACCAGGCCATATCCAAACATCAGGTAAGGTGGGGTCTCTGTCTAACTGCATAATCCAACCTTCCAGCATGTGCAACTCAGCAACAGCCTCATGAGAAAGGGGCAAATAAAACATAGAGTAAAGATCCTGGGATTGAAGAAATTCCCGCACAGAGATCCTATCATTATTGACAAAAGAAAACAGCCTTGGCAATCTCCAACACAGGGGTCTAGCAGAGCCCCCAATGTGCCAAGAATTAGTCCAGAACAAAGCAGAATCACCCATGTTGATATGTACTGAGGCAATAGCAGTGTAAGCCTCATGCAGCTTCAGAACATCTCTCCACCAGAAAGATCCAGCATTAGCCGTTGCCTGTGGAACCCCATGATCATAATAGCTGTTCCATATCAGGGTCACCCAAGGAACATCAACCTTGTTATAGAATTTGTGAAGATGCTTGAGAAGCAGTCCTTTGTTCTGGATGTTCAGATTAATAATACCCAAACCACCTTTATCTCTTGGCCTGCAAACCAGCTCCCAAGCAGCCAGAGACTATTTTGGAGTATCACTATTACCCCTCCAAAGGCATTGCCTGAAGATTCTGTCTAGTTGCTTAATGATCCCTGCTGGAATATTGAGGCTACACAGAAAGTATATTGGCAGAGAGGTCAGGACAGAGGTGAGGAGCTGCAAACGAGAGCCTTGATTCAGCATAGAAGAGCTTGCAGTTAACCTCCTCTCAAGACTATCAACCAAGGGCATGAGGTCAATGATCCTTGGCCTTGTAGTTCCCAAAGGCAATCCAAGATAAGTAAATGGGAGTTGGCCAATTTTACAACCAAGAATAGCAGCAAGTCTGTCAGCCTCCTCATCAGGCATATTCAGTGGGATCATTGAGGATTTATCAAAGTTGACCTTTAAACCAATGGATTGTTGGAAGGTAAGCAGCATATTCTTGAGGGCAACAAGCCCATCAGCCTTAGCTGCAAGAAATAGGATCGTGTCATCCGCATATTGAATGATGGGAAACTCCCTGTCATGGGTTTGAAGAGGCAAAGAGAGTGTGCCAGTCACCAGCATTTGATTGACCACAGATTGCAACAGATCTGCTGCGATGACGAACATCAGGGGTGATAGTGGGTCACCCTGCCTGACGCCACACTTACACAAGAATTGCTTCCTAGGAATGCCATTTAACAGTACAGACGAGGAACCTATAGACAACAGTTGTTTAATCCAAAGAATCCATTTGGCATCAAACCCTTTATGCTGCAACATCTGAAGAATAACCTCATGCTCAACAGTGTCAAAGGCCTTAGCAAAGTCCAACTTAAGGATTATGATTGGGCGCTTGGATTGTTTACATTGATGAATATACTCAAAACTCCAGGCCAGACAATCCTGAATTGACCTACCCTTAAGGAACCCATACTGATTTTTGTGGATACACTTAAGGATCACCCTCTACAATCTGTTGGCCAACAATTTTGTTAGAAATTTAAGACAAGTGTTGGTGAGGGAGATTGGCCGAAAATCATCAGGCCCTTCTGGTGAAATGATCTTGGGTATGAGCGTAATGAGGGAGGAATTGATATTTTCCAATGAAAGCTTCCCCTCATAAAAATCCTGAATCATCCTCAAGAAGTCCTCCTCAATTATAGGCCAACAGCGCTTGACGAACATCCCATTAAAGCCATCTGGACCAGGTGCCCGATCCACCGGCAATGCCTTCAAAACTTTGTTAATTTCCTCATCAGAAAATGGCAAGGATAGCTCCTCCAGTCCCGGGATGGGTTGAATTAAATGATTCAAATCAAAGCCCATATTGATCCCTTGGGCCTGGCCCATCCTTGATTTGAACAAGGCCCAAAGGATTCCCGCCATCTGAGCGTGATCAGTCACGGGATCAAGCATGGAACTGGTCTTCAGACTGGAGATGGAGTTTCTCCTCATACGCTCTGAGGCCATGGCATGAAAACATTTTGAATTCTCCTCGCCAACCTTGATGTACCTAATAGTGCACCTCTATTTCCAATATATATAGTGAATTTTTAACAGATGTTCATAGTGAAACTTGACAAGTTTCCGGAAGTTGAATTCCGGCCATGTTAAAGGTCGCACTTCCTCTAGCTGATCAAAGTGCAGAATCACCTTCGAACAATCAACAGTAAGCTTTTTGATGTATGATAGCTTTTTGCTCCAAATTTTCAAATCATACCGTAGCCGCTTAAATTTCCTTGTGATAACCGCAGAAGTAGAAAGATCAGAGAAGACAGGTGCATTCCAGGACTTGGAGACACAATCCATGAACCCCGGCATATCCAACCAGAAATTTTCAAATCGAAAAGTCTTGGCCGCAGGAATGGTAGTGTCAATGGACACCACACAAGGCACGTGATCGGAGGTAGTTCTGGCTAGTGGAGTAACCACAGTGTTCGGGTAATGCGAAATCCAATCAGCAGTAGTAAAGAACCAATCAAGTTGCTCGAGCAGGGGGTTTTGCTGCATATTAGACCAGGTAAAGCTATGGCCCTTCAAGGGCAACTCCAAGAGTCCAAGGTGACCAATTATTTCGTTGAATAGGAAGATATCGTTGATATCACCACCCGGGAGGTTTCTATTATCCAAAGACCTGATGAAATTAAAGTCCCCCAACAAAAGCCAATTTTCATCGGGAGGGATGTCTAGATGATAAAGCCAACTAACGAAATCGTCCCTAGGCTGACCCTCACATGGCCCATAGACAGATGCTAGGGTCCATTTTTCGGAATTCTGCAACGATTGGAAGGAGACGACAACACCAAACCTCTGAATATCAACAAGCTGGCCGTGAAAGATCGAGGAATTCCAAACGAAGAGAATCCCACCAGAGGCTCCAACAGAAGGCGAGAACGCGAAGTGATCAAACCGCCTAGGGCAGAAGGATCTAATTGTTCGAATATCAAAGCTCTCACATTTAGTTTCTTGTAGACAAAGAACAGAACATCTGCTCTCCTCAATCTTGGCACGTAGGTCACGCTGCCGAGCCTCAGAATTGAGCCCATGCACATTGCAACAGAGCACATTCCAGTTTCGAAAATAGCAATTATCCATAAGAAAATAGCGCAGGGGTATAGTTGCAGATCCAGCTGCTTAACAGCATGGACATAAGCAGAACATAAGTAGTAGTAATAGTAACCAAGTAGTTCAGACAGTCACTCAAAACAAAAAACGGGCAGAAAAGCAAAAGCGCCCAACTCTTTGTGAAGCTTCTTGGGCCGTCAATCATCATGTGAACCATCGTCTTCTGCAGCAGGACGTGGAGAAACCATAAGCTTCTCGACCGATAACTCAGACGGATCAATGCCCAAAGCCACTCCAATGGCCTGCAATGTCGAAATAGGCGTCGGGGGTGGGAGAGGGAGCATGTTGGGCTCATCATCAAGATGAAGCTTCTTGGCCTTCGGGCAACGCAGGGGGGCAGACCTCGGAGGGATGGCAGAAACTGGCCTCATGCCCGTCCTCTTGGCAGAACTGCGCGTCATCCTTCTGGTGGAGAAGTCCAGAACTGGCTCCACAAGCGTGATAGAGCGCCTGGAGCGTGCATACTGACGTGGTCGCTTGCCCAGCGGAGATGGAGTGACCGAAGAAAACTGAAAATCCTCTTGAGAGACCGGGGAGGGAGAAGGTGGAACCTGGTAATTGGAGCACGAGAGATCATCAGGTGCCAATTCTTCAATGACCACCGAAGAGCTGAGTCCAGGAACGTAGACACCTTGCTTGGCCGATAGGAGCTGATATTTCTGTTGCAAATCGGCAGACCCAAATTTGACTTGCAGCAACGTCGCAGAAAAACTAGGCAGACAAGCTGGTATATCCCTGATGAAGAATTCAGGCAACAAAGACTTGAATGATCTCTCCCAGATCATTGCCGGCGGAAGAACTGGCCCATAAAAAACCCTGACCATACCAAGATGAATTGGCTCCAGCTGCACTATCGGTGGGGCTTGTAGAGGCTGCTGGACCTCAGCCATATCCTCATCATCAGAAGAATCCGCAGATGGGTTCAAAATCATAGAGTCCTGGTCCTGGACAGGTTGAACCTCCTGATGCTGCTGCTGATGATCAGGCTGAACCTGCTCCTCCCACGGGCCTCATCCCGCTGCCTGCTGCACATTATCAGCCCATCCCGCCACCTCATTCTGTCCTTGATGAGGGCCCGGAGGAACGGCATTCCATCCCAGAGCAGGGTATGGAGGCATTGCCCAAAACGGTTGCGGCACCTGAACTCCAGGCAACGGGTGGGGATTCCCATTGAGAGGCATTGGATCCTCATCCGCTGGGATCATGGCACCAGCAAATTCCCCTGATAAGATATAGCAACCAGCTGACCAAGACACCATGACATCGCCCCAATTGGCAAATTCCCGAAAGGTGACCGAGCGAGGGACTAGCGCATTGTCAGGGAACGAGGCACGGACCAAAGCTCTAACCTTACGCCTGTTAGTGCTATTCCAGTAGTGGAACTGTCCGAAGGAGCCAACCATATCAGCAATGCACTGGGAGTTTCTATAGTCTAAAGGGATGCCGATGAAGATCAACCACCCCGTCCGCTGGCCATGAATAGCACGAAAACCTTCACCCTGATTATGCGGGATAAAGATGAGTAGTTTATCTTGTGAGAGAAAAGGATGAAGGAGGGAAGGCCTTAGTTGCAAATGTGGAGAGGGGTGTGGGTATCTTTTTGCAAAATTGCCATAGTTTCCTTCCTATCTGTCAGATATAAATTGGACGGCCTATATTGCAGGATGGCAGGCACACCATCATCACCAACTCTATTTTTTATCTCTAATAACTCGTATAAAAGACTCAGTTGGTGACGATGGTGTGTCTGCCATCCGTCATTTCTGACCATCAGATCTGCATCTAACGACTATGATGTAAGTCGTGGCATTTCTGCAACAAGACCCTACTTGTCTGCTCCAATTTGCAGAAGCCCCTTAGTATCTTGAAACCAACCACATCCCTCCCCCACCTCATCAAAACAGCCACAAGGAATATATTTTGAGTGAAACCTAATACGAGTATATTATTAGTGATATATACACCAAACTAGAGTGTTTTTCTATCAAGTTTGTGAACATGTATTATTTTATTTTGGATCCGTTGCAACGCACGAGCACATTCCTAGTAAGAGTAGAGAAAAGGATCAACGAGGGAAAGCCTTATTTGCAAACGTGGAGAGGGGTGTGGGTATCTTTTTGCAAAATTGCGATAGTTTCCTTCCTATCCGTTAGATATAAATCCGACGGCCTATATTGCAGGATGGCATGCACACCATCATCACCAACTCTGTTTTCTACTCCCTCCGTTCCTAATTATTTGTCTTTTTAGAGATTTCAACAAGTGACTACATACGGTGCAAAATGAGTGAATCTACACTCCAAAATATGTCTACATACACATCCGTATGTGGTACTCCATTTGAAATCTGAAAAAACAAATATTTAGGAACGGATGGAGTATAAGAGTAGACATGGAGATATATCTCCAACTTGGTCTACAACAAAAATGTGCTGGACTGGTTAGCGCGGGATGCTCGCAACGCGATGACCTGACTTCGAATTCTATCTTTAACTTTAGATTTTTATATTATATATTACTTATTTAATATATTATCACATCCCTAGCCTTGCTATGCACTAGGCTAGCTAGTCATGCTTGCATCATGTCTAAATTTATTGAAAGTTGAAATGGGGATGACAGAACCCCCAGCACCCCCTGAAACCAACTAGGGTTTACCAAAATTGGTTTCAATGAACCCAAAATGCCCTTCATAAAATGTTCATCATTTCTGGATTGGGCTAAAACCCCTGGCAAAAATGGTGCACACTTTTTCTAGGACATTCTGGATTTTTGAATTAAATCATAAGTATTTGAATTTGGACATTTAAATTCTATAAAATATTTAAACTATCCAAATAATCTTGAAAGCATTTGAGGGCTGTTGGAAATAATTCAAAAGGTGCCCACAAATATTTTCAGGAGCTTTGGAAGTGATTTAGTATTTTTACTAAATCAAAACAAAATAGCAAAAATAGAAAACAGAAACAATTAAAGAAAAGAGAGAGAAAGGAGTCTTACCTGGCGCTTACCTGGCCTGGCCCAGCCCACTGGCCTGGTGCCAGTCATCGCCTACCTCTGCCAGTAGGCAGAGGAGGGACACCGCGACGCCGCCGCGCGCGCCACGGCGTCACCTGCTTGCCGCCCGCGCCTCTGGAGGATCTGGACGACGCCCACGTCGCCCGCTCGACCCCCTCGCTCTCTCTCTGGACCCCTCCTCCTCTGCTCTCCCTTCCTCTCGTTACCGAACGCACCTGAGAGCGCCGCTCGCCGTATCCATGACCACCGGCCACCCCTTGTCCCGTGATCGTGCCCAGCAGCCCCGCAATCGGGCACCACATCCCCAAGCCGAAGGAAACGAGCCGAGGGACTTTGCTTTGTCGCCAACGTCCTCGTCTTCACCGCCGGCGCCCGGAGATCGTCTCCGTCGATTCGTCGGTTTCCGTCCGTCCCCGAGGCCGCTGACCTTCTCTACCGCATCTTTGTGAGCTCCTACACCTTCCCCCGTGCTCACCCCCTCTGTTCCCGCTCTCTAACCGCAGCCCCGCCATGGCCGAGCACTCGCTGCTGCCGCCGCGAAGCTCGCCGTTGCTAGCTGCCCCGCCCGACCAACCCAAGCATGGAGTCGTGCTCCGGGTTTCTCCAGGAACCCGTAGCGCGCCTTAGGTCGCCCGCTCGTGCACCGTGGCCCTCGCACCCGTGCAAGCCGCAGCTCCGGCCGCCGCGGAAGTGCTCGCCGCCGTCAACTCCGGCCATCCCAGCTGCTGCTGCTACCACCACTAGACGCGCGAGAGCGCCAGCAACCCGTAGAAGCAAACGGCGAGGCAAATGGTTGCCCGTAGCTCGATTCCGAGGCGCTTCCGTCGTCGGATGTGCTCGCCGGCGTTCAACTCCGGTGAGGTGATGTGGCATCATTAGCCTGAGGCTAATTACCGCGCTAACCTCACCCTGTGTCACTGACAGACCGGCCCCGCCATGCTAATTAACCCCGGGGTAAACCCCTGTTTAGATTTAACCTAACCACAGTGGCCCACGCGTCAGTTTTGACCATGCTGACGTGGCCGTTGACTGGGCCCACACGTCAGCGACCCTAGCCAGTACCGTGACACTGACCAGTGGGACCCATTGGTCAGGTTTGACCTGGACCGCATTGTTGACCTGATGTCGTCATCCTGACGTAGTGCTGACGCAGTAATCTAATTACTAGAATTATTCTTATACAGGAAATTCCAGAAAATAGTGCAAACTTCTAAAATTCATAGAAATTCAACCGTAGCTCCAAATCAAATAATTTATATATGAAAAATTATCAGAAAAATCCAATCTATCCATTTATGATACTTGCATGCATGAATAACCAACTTATACCTGTTGTATAAGTGAAAACATTCAAATGGCATTTTAAATGCTCAAACTAGAGTTTGCATTTGAACCTTTGGTTCAAATGGACTCCCTTGCACTTGTTGCTAGCTGCATTAGATCAATTCACAGCATATTGCCATGTCACATTCATGCATCATATTGTTGCATTGCATTGATTGGTTTTCCTCTCTATTGCCGGTGTTTGTCCCCTCTCAGTAGACGCTGTTCCGACGCTGTGATCGTTGACACCGATGAAGGGCTATACTATCTTCGGAAGTGTCAGGCAAGCAAAACCCCCTTGTTCATTCCGATACAATCCCACTCTCTCGCTCCTGCTCTCTTTTACTGCATCAGGACAACAACGTTTCATCTGTTACTTGCTGCGGTAGTTGAACCCCTTTCCTCTGCATGACCTGTCATTGTCACAGTAAATAGATGAAACCCACTAGCATGAGTAGGAGTTGTTTGAGCCCTGATGTGCCTACTCATTCATGCTTGTTTGTCATGCCTGCTATTGCTTAGAGTTGTGTCAGGTCTGATTCATCGGGAATGAATTGGAAAGTTGTGAACATGTCCTACTGTGTGAGAGCTAAGTGTGTGAACACGATTTGGTAAAGGTAGCGGTGAGAGGCCATGTAGGAGTACATGGTGGGTTGTCTCATTGAAACCGTCCTCAGGAACTGAGTTCTGTGTTTGTGATCCATGAACAGTTACTACCACACATTGGGCTCCGGGCGCTCCAAGCTCTCTCGACTTATTAATCAACCTGATCTCTGTCCAGGAGTTGCAACTAGTTTCTGGTGTTTGTAGGTAGTGTTAGTAGTCTACCAAGTGGCACCCGGTACAGGTGGGCTTGGGACAGACTAGGCACACGTGGCCTGGTGTACCGAGTGGCACCCGGATGGTGGGCTCGGGAACCCTGCACACATCATTTGGGGCCGTGAGCGACACCCCGGCCGGATCTCCTTGCGGATGGAACCCGAATAGGCGATAAACCTGGACGAGAGACATGTGTGGTTAGTCAGGTCGTGGCCGACTCCCTCGCCAGGCTTCCGCTTGAAGGTTGCCGAGGTACACGACGTGTACATGGTGGTAAGTGGCGAGAGCGTGTATGACGAAGTACACCCCTGCAGGGTTAATATGATCTATTCGAATAGCCGTGTCCGCGGTAAAGGACTTCTGGGTTGCCTATAACAGTTCATAGACAAGTGAAAGTGCATACTCTAAAATGCGCAAGATAAGCGTGAGTGCTATGGATGGCGTTCTCGTAGGGAGACGGGAGCGGATCCATAGTGGTGTATTGATATGGTGAATATGTGGACTCGTGTGCGCCACCTCAAAGAGTTACTTGCAGTCGTAGTTCAGGATAGCCACTGAGTCGAAGCTGGCTTGTTGCAGTTAAACTCCACCACCCCCTTTGTTGATACCGATGCATATGTAGATATTTCTGATGTAAGTCTTGCTGGGTACATTTGTACTCACGTTTGCTTATTTTATGTTTTGCAGAGAGACGTCAGTCTCGCTAGTAGTTCCGTGTGGACTTCGACGTTTAGCTTGATACCTCAGCTACGATCTTGTGCCCTCGGCAGGATCTAGTAGATAGTCAGGCTTCTCAGCCTTTTTCATTTGTAGATGTCTGTACTCAAACATGTTAAGCTTCCGCATGTGCCTTGACTTGTATGCTCTGAATGTTGGGTCATGAGACCCATGTTTGTAATATCTGGCTCTTCGGAGCCTAAGGAATAAATACTCTGAGTCGTAGAGTCTTGTTGTGGTGCCATGTTGTATTTGCACATATCAAGCATATTGTGTGTATGATTGAAATGCTTGGTATGTGTGGGATCCGACAATCTAGTTGTCTATCGTTAGCAGCCTCTCTTATGGGGAAATGTAGTCTAGTGCCTCCTTGAGCCATAGTAGTCCGCTACAACCCGGATCACTGGAGTCCTGCTAGCCCAGCACTACTGCTCTGGACACTTGACTGGCCGGCATGTGTTTCATATCGTTCCTGTGTCTGTCCCTTCGGGGAAATGTCACGCGGTGACATCCGGAGTCCTGCCTAGCCTGCTACAGCCCGGGTTCCCGGAGTCCTATTAGCCCAGTGCTACAGCCCGGATTCGCACGCTGCTGACCGACACGTTCGATGTTGATTCATGTATGCCTGTCCCCATACGTTAGTGCCGCTTTGGGTTCACGACTAGCCATCTCGGCCCGGGTTCTCTGTCATATGGATGCTAGCGAAACTATCATATACATGAGCCAAAAGGCGCAAACGGTCCCGGGCCATGGTAAGGCGACACCCGTGGGAATACCGTGCGTGAGGCCGCAAAGTGATATGAGGTGTTACCGGCTAGATCGATGTGACTTGGAATCGGGGTCCCGACATATATACTTCTTTCGCTATTGTACTGATAGTGGAACCCACAGAGTACTTAGAATACAAAATTAAGGATGGACTTGTTTCTTTTTAACTTTCTGTACAAAGCTGTAGTCACCCTGCAAGTCATGTGTACACTGTACATGCAATTAACTTTTTATAGAGGGAGAATCATACACGCAATTAACTCAAATGGATTGGATGTGACTCTATTATTTCCAGCATAAGAGTATCTCCAACGGCAGCAGGGAAATTTCCTCCCGCTTCCTTCCGTGGAGGACGACATCAAACGCTAGTGGCATACATTTTCACAATTCTAACCAACCAGATGAAATTCGTGCAAACACGGACTGTTTTCATATAAGCATGCAGGGTTTCGTATAAAAAAGTCGTATCTTCATATAAACATGATGGATTTCATTACATTCACATGAGCTAAGCGGTGCTAATCCGGCTCTCTTGGTATAATTAATACTCCCTCCGTCCGGAAATACTTGTCCTAGAAATGTATGTATCTAGATTTATTTTAGTTATAGACACATCCAATTTATCCATTCTTAGAACAAATATTTCCCGCCAGCAGGAGAGGGAGTACCTAATCTAAATGGCCACCTGCGGATCCCATTGTCTTCCTCATGTCCAGAAGACACTTGCGGGGTCGACGAAGGTCCTCGGAAGAGACGAAGTAGCAAAGAAACCACCTGAATGCACAGTCGTCGCCTTGGTGGTGGCCTTCATGGGACCCAAGTGGTGACGGCCTCCCATGTTCTACTTCTCCTCGATGATGGCGGCGGACACGGAGAAGATGGCCTCCGACTCGTCGCTCTCCACACACCAGGCTTCTGTCTCTTCTTGCATGGCATTGTCGCAGGCACGGGAGGCGCGGCCGCAAGCACGGGAGGCGTGCCCACAGACACGGGAGTGCGGCCACTGTAGACACTGGTGGCACGGTACGACGCGGCAGCGACGACGCCCGTACTGGCATGCTTGCCACCGTGTCGGCATGCAGCAACTCGGCACTCCTCATCGAGCTGAACTGGAGCGGCGAGTAGTTGAACCACGCACCGGATTGGGGCGGCAACTAGCTCCGTCGGGCCAAGCGAGGTTGATGAAGCACCGAGTGGCCTCGCCCGTATCCAGAGGGCTCGGCGGGCCACCCAGCCGGGTAGTATGCCGGAGAATGGCTCCTGGGAAGCCATCGTAAGAGTGGAGAAAATGGTGGAGGAGGAGATGGGGGAGCGGCGGAGGGGTGCGATTCTTGCCCGCTGTCTGTCTGGCCTTGTTTAAATAGAGGGCGGACGGTAGGAGCTTGGCCGGCGTCTGGCCTAGTTTAAACTGAGGGCGGACGGGAGGAGCTCGGCCGGTGTTGTGTTTAATTCCGGCCCGCTCATGAACGGACATGTGGCCATAGTAGGTTTGTCGGTTTGCATGCGGGTTTAACGGAGGGGTTTGATGGAGGTGAGGAGGTGTGTTCAGCCGGGCGTGCAGCGGGTGGCGCAGTACTATTCGATTTGACAGCGGGCGGAGCAGTTCCCGATACGGCTTTAATGCAGACGAGGGAGCGGTAGCGATTCCTGAAATGTTGAACGGCCAATGATGCATCCTCCTTCAATTAGCATCGTGCATGCATGAGGGAAGTAATGGGAGGAGGACCGGGAAAAGAGGTTGCACGATGTGAATGCAACACAGTTTGCACTCATATAAAGGCGCCCCTCCATTCCAATGCATCTACCACATCGTACGCACCTAAGCATTTGCCTAAGCACCTACACTAAGCACAAAAGTGCTCACTCCAGACCCATGGCGGCAATGCGCGCGAGTGGCAAGCGGCTGTGCCAGATGGTCCATGACGCCGGCCTACGTCATGGCGCCGAGGATCGTCTCCAGACGGTGTTCGCGACCGGCTAGTGGATGGACGCCATCGACGCCAACTATGACTCTTAGTTGGACCAGATGATTGTTGCCACCACCAACAAGTTCACCATCCTCAAGAAGCTCGGGGACGACATCGCCGTACTCCTCCAGCCCGCACGCCTGGGCTCCTCATTGCCTGCCACCCTAATCGGCCTCCATGGCCAAAACCTCTTTCAAGCACTGGTGGCCCTGCGACTGCCCGCCGACGCCACGAAGAATGCCCACCTGGTGGTCGCGCTCGCCGCGAGGCGCCTCGCCCTTGAGAATTCCTCGACCTACACATCCACATGTACGAGCAAATCGTGTACATAGGTATCTACAAGGCCATTGAGGACGCTATGACATTGGCCTTCCTCAACTGGCTGGAAGCCTTGGATGCCTTTGCTGAGAAGCACCTTGACCTCGCCACAAAAGCCGTCGCTCCTTAGCCGCCGGTTGGTGGCCCGGCGCACTAAGTTGAGGAGGAGGAGGTCGTACATTCATGGATGCATCTTTCTTCTTCCCTCCTGTAACCACCACTGCGATCGCATCATCGTGGCCTTAATTCTTATTGTGCTATTGCATTCTTGTTCCAGTCAATACCGACATGTGCGATCCCTTTGCTTAATTATATGCATCACTGTAACTAGTACTCCATCCGTCAATTTATAAGTTGTGCTTACCTTTTCCATCAACTTCTTGCAACGCACGGGCATCTTGCTAGAAACACTAGAACATGTCGGACCGCATGTGACCAAACCGACGATGTGCCTACCTAGCTACTACGTACCCAGCTTATCTGGCGGAAATAGCCCCGCCCTAGTGTTTCCAATCGTTATTTCTATCTATCGATCATGCCATGGAGCAGAACCAAATGTTACAATTTATACATTTTTCTCTACTCCTACTCCTATAAAAGACTCAGTTGGTGATGGTGGTGTGTCTGCCATCCGTCGTTTCTAACCATTAGATCTGCATCTAACGGTTGTGAGGTAAGTTGTGGCATTTTTGTAACAATAGCCCACTTCTCTGCTCCAATTTGCAGAAAACCCCTTATTATATTGAAAGCGACCACATCCCTCCCTCACCTCATCAAAACAGCCTGAGAAATATATTTTGAGTAAAAAGTAATATATTAGGAGTATATCAAAACAAGAGTGATTTCTTTCAAGTTTGTGAACAAGTACTACTATTCTACTACTTTGGATCTGTCGCAACGCATGGGCACGTTACCAGTAAAAGGAAAAGGCCTGCCGCGTTCGCATCGCACCCCCACACGCCCAGGAATTGGGAGTACTCCACGGCCCGTCCGGCACGCCATATAGCTAGGGAAGGCGTGTTGCCTAGCATTTTCACTTTCATGTGGGACCTCCGTTGAGCAAACCGACCATTGGCAAACCTCACCCCACCACCCGCCGGGTTGGAAAACAGAAACGAGGGGAAGATCTAGCTGTAGCATGGAAGCCAAGAAATTTGGTGTCGGATGGAGCTCGTCGATAGAGTGTTATTTATTCATAACTAGCAAGATGCCCATGCGTTGCACGGAAAATCAAGATGCATTTGTATGAGTAGTTTGTGTTGTGGGAGAAAAGGATGAACAAGAGAAGGCCTTATTTGCAAATGTGGAGAGGGGTGTGGGCATCTTTTTGCAAAATTGCCATAGTTTCCTTCCTATCCGTCAGATATAAATCGGACGGCCTATACTGCAGGATGGCAGGCACACCATCATCACCAACTCTGTTTTTTTATAAGAGTATAGATATAGATATAGATAGATATAGATATAGATATAGATATAGGATATAGATATAGATATAGATATAGATATAGATATAGATATAGATATAGAGAGTAGAGATTTGGTTACCAAATCTCATGTGTGCAATGCACGTGTAGCTTACTAGTTGGTTACCAAATCTCATCCAGGTTTGACACGAGCTCGTACTGTGGGAGCACCACAAGGCCTTCCTATCCGTCGTAATGCACGGGCAAATTTCCCTCTCGGGGCCCACGGGACCTAGCTTCAGCGGCTTAGTGCACCGGCCTATGCGTCAATGACATGCGGACCTTAAATGCGGCTGGCCCACATGTCATTCTCATGGTGGTGGCGTGGTTCGCGACTCACTCGTTCGAGATGAACCGGTCGGTGGTGGCGTGGCCGTGGCGAGGGTGCCACAGCTGGGCGTCGAGGTGTTACAAGGCGTAGATGGCCACACCGGCGGGTACTACCTGTAGTACAGACGTACTCCAGCTAAGGATTGATGCCCGGGACGAAATGTGTCACAGCCGCTGGATGAAAATTCGATGATGCGGGAGTAAGGATCGGAGCAGGCAAATCGCGTCCAATCAGGTGTGGCTATGGTAGAAAGTTGATGGTCGCCACAGTTCAGTTGGCCCGCATGTCATGCACACAAAGGCAGAGGAGCGGTGGGGCCGAGAGGGATGAGGCGCACGTCGGGGGATGTCGTGCCGTGGGATGGAGCGGCGTCGTGGGAATCGCGTGTGGGTGTGGCAGTGGTAGAAACAAGAAACGTGATGGTCGCCGTGGTTCAACTTCCATGGACAAGTTGTCATGTCTGCTGACACATGCATTGCATACCGCTCACTGCAAGGAGTAGTAGTAGAGAAAACTTGTTCCAAAGATACCATTTTTCTGATAAAATTCTCGATATATCATTAGTTTTTACACATGGGATTACTCCTGCAAGGGTCAATCACAATAGGTGTTTTGTAAAAACATGCATCTTGATGTTCCCTGCAATGCACGGGCATCTTGCTAGTTATATAAGAAGGACAAATGGGCATCTTGCCGCAGGGTGTGCCACCGACCCAAACTTCAATTTTCTTTTCAGACGATTAGGTGCACCGGATGCTGTGCCACGCTACAAAATGTTAAAAAAAAATAGGTCCAAAATTTTTAAAACCTGTTATCTTCAAACCATCAAAATAGGCCGAGGAATATATTTTGAGTGAAGCATGATTTACTTTTACTGATATATCTATATCAAAACTAGAGTGTTTATATTTCAAGCCCGTGAACAAGTATTATTCTACTACTTTGGATCCATTGCAACGCACAGGCCAGCACATTGGTAGTAGTAGTCTCTATCTCTATCTGTACTCTACTCTTATAAGAAAACAGAGTTGTTGATGATGGTGTGCCTGCCATCCTACAGTATAGGCCGTCCGATTTATATCTGACGGATAGGAAGGAAACTATGGCAATTTTGCAAAAAATACCCACACCCCTCTTATACTAGCAAGATGCTCGTGTGTTGCACAGAACATCAAGATCTTGTGGGAGAAAAGGATGAACGAAGGAAGGCCTTATCTGCAAATGTGGAGAGGAGTGCGTGTAAATTGTCATAGTTTTCTTCCTATCCGTTAGATATAGATCGGACGGCCCATATTGCAGGATGGCAGGCACACCATCACCACCAACTCTTCTTTTTTATAGCCCGTCCGATTTATATATGATGGATAGGAAGAAAACTGTGGCAATTTTGCAAAAAGAAACCTACACCCCTCTCCTCATTTGCAAATAAGGCCTTACCTCGCTCATCCTTTTCTCTCACAAGATAAACTACTCATGCAAATGTATCTTGATGTTCTGTGCAACGCACGAGGATGTTTCCTTGGGGTTCTCTCCAGTGCGGCGTGGCCATAGTTGCAAGTTGACGCCCCTTGAGATGCCGACGTCGAGGGGCACTCGGGTTTTGTACGATGAGCAGGTAAGATGAGTTTGATCACGTAGTAAATGCATTCTAAAGACTACTTCCATGTCCATTTCCTAATTCTCCCCCTGCCCACTATTTCACAAGTTAGGCTTGGTGCGAGTGGAGATTGGCTTGCATATGTACGGGAGGGTACCAACATCAATTTGCACAACATTTACAACAGTGACACCATTCCCGTAGAACCTTTGTCCAACATTGGGATCATCCATGCAACGGGCCACTGCCTGAATTGGTACGATGGAACCACGGTGAGATTGAAGAAGATAGCACGAACCTTGCACATGGCGGTCAAAGGTGGACGATGCTATCTGCGGCCGATTTGTTGCCGTACGAGTACGAAGACGTTGTGCTCCTTTCTAACCGCATCTTCGCGGTGACAAACCAGGGGACTTGTTTCGTATGGGACACATCCGACGGTACACTCCCTCTCTCCCAGTTTATTTGTTTTGAATATTTTCATTTTATAAGTTTCAAATTCAAATTTAGAGCTCCCCATCACATGTTGAGATTACAATGCCCATTAAATCGTTGCGTGCATGTATAGTAAAAAAACAAATCTCGAGTTTGCCACGAGTTCGTGCAGCGGTAGCACCACAAGGCCTGGCGCAGGAGTTACATTTACCTCTCGGGGCCCTCGGGTCTGAGCTTCAGCGCCTTACGACACCTGCCATTGAATCAAAAACATGTGGACCCGATAGGTGGCTGGTCCACATGTAATGCTCCCGAAGGCAGAGGGGTAGTGGGGCCGAGAGGGGTGATCCGCAGGTTGGGGGACGTGTGGTGTCCATGGGTTCGAGCGGCTTCATGGGAATCGCGTGTGGCTGTGGTAGAAACTTGATGCTCGCCGCATTTCAGTTGGCCCACATGTCATGCACATAAAGGCAGAGGGGCGGTGCGGCTGAGAGGGGTGAGGCGCACGTCGGGGGACGTGGTGTCGTGGGTTGGAGCGGCGTCGTGGGGATCGCGAGTGGCAGTGGATGAAACGTGATGGTCGCCATAGTTGAACTTCCATGGACAAGCTGTCATGTCTACGGACACATGCATTGCATACCGATCACTGGAAGGAGTAGTAGAGAAAGCTAGGCGGATAAATAGTTCCTTAATAGTCAAGGGGACCAACGCTACTACTTGTTCCAAAGATATGCACACCATCGAAATAGTCCATCTATATCAATATACATAGAGAGGGAATATTTTTTTACAAGAGAGGAAATAGTTCATCCATCCATAATGCCCTGCTGCTGGTGCAACATCTTCTTGTTCTTCTTCTTCTTCTTCTTCTTCTCATTTTCTGTGGGAGACGGCTTCGCAACAAGCTCTCTGGACCATGCAGCTATCTTGAAACTCACACGGGCATCGAGGGCAGCATATTTTATCTGCTCGTATGTCAAGGGATAATTCTCCCATCCAGACGACCTTAATGCCAGCGTCTCGTCACCCTTCTAAAGATTTTTTCCGAACACAGAATTTGCTATGTCGAATAGGGATGGTGTCGGTTTATCACAATCTTCTACAGGAATTTTTATTTTGGTTTGTAGGTCAGCGATGCTTTTCAAATCAAGGTTGTACGGCTCCAACTTTTGTTTGTCCCCTGCGATGGCTGCCCCACAGAAGTATATGTCCTCTGGAGACAAGAAATCATGAAGCTCACCTGGTATGGAGGGCGCGTGTATGATGTGGTACACCAAAACATCATCTTCGAGGCACAGCTGAAGGACGGCGGCGCGTTGGATCTTCCCAGTGGCACGCTCCGTGTACTCTGCGTCGAGACCGATGACATTCATCTCCACCTTTTGGAGGGAATTGGATACATTGTGGATCCACTTCCGAACAACCCTTGGGTGGTCGGTGACTGTGGCAACTATGCTCAACGAGCCTTCAACGAGGACATGTTGGATGCTAAAAACCTACATCTCGATCTCTTTCGCCATTTGGAACCGCTACACCGAAGGGCTATGGTTTGGAGAATTAGGGTTAGATGGCTAGTCTAACTGAAGAAGATGATTATTTATAGGGGCTTCAGAATTACTCCAGGAGGATGTGAAGAGGTTAAAACAATGTGAATGCAGTGTGGTTTGGATGCAAATGAAGATCAAGGACTAGTGAAGAAGCCGAGGAAAATCGGTTCCCGATGGAGAAGTAAATGGGAGAAGTTATGCGCATGCATGAGGAGAGCTGCCGTGGTTTGACTGCTGCATGCAATGGATTGGACATGCACTTCGGTTGCCTTTTCTCTCTCCCATGCGCACAGAATGGCCCACTTGCATGATGCAGTTTATTGGCTGGAGTCCTGCTGCAGCTGCTCATGCGTACGCTAATTAATGCTGTGAATGCGGGGCATGGAGGAAAATGGGCGCATGCAAAAGGGTATATACTAGAGAAATACTGAAAAAAGTTATGCGCAGACAAAAGAGGTCCAGAGGGAGTACTACTCATGTTCCAACTACGGTTAAGGAATATGCGATTATCCTTAAAAAAGAAAAGTCCTTCTTCGCGCTTCCGCATGCACAAGAATTTGGTTCTGCTCGCAATATGGATGATACCTGGAGGATGAAGTGAACCCAGAGGCATGCTAGCACGGGAGTACTACTCATGTTCCTACTACTCCTACTAGTAGTAGTAGTACAACTGTGGTACACTTGATGGTCAAAATACTATTATTCATCCGGTCCTCACAGTGAAGTGACAAGATCCTGCGCCCGAGGTGACACCAGTCCAGGCGGCATGTCCGGGTTACCAAAGTCAGCCTCACCTTGTGCATTGTGCAGTCACTGTGACCGCCGTTGTATAGCATGCCTCGCCTTGTCTCCCTCTCCCCTAGCACCACTCCATCTCCGTCTCGCTGGAGATCCTGAGGTCACTCTTCATCATCTCACTGTGCCCCCGCGTGCCCTCGCCTCGCTCGCCTCCCATTGTACCATTATTCCCTCGCTAGCACCAAAAGCCTTCTCCCCCATAAATCAGGTCCCCCATAACCCCACCTTCCAAACTCCACCATGGCCGAACGCGAACCGTGCAACATTCATATGAGCCGCGATTGGAGCAATCTCCCCAGTGACGTCCTCGACTTCGGTTGTTCGTGTATGGATATGTTGAGCTCCCTGCGGCTGGCTGCATGCTCGAGGGGCATGCACACGGCCATCGTCGAAGCGAGGCCTAAGCTTTTCAAGACACCCTACTTGCTACTATCTGGTCTTGCGAGATTTGCTCACCATGATACGGAGGTGTACATGATGCCCCTCGACTTCAATCCGACCTCCATTAGCTGAAACTTCTTTGCCGGTATGTAGTGGGTCGTCGTACATCATTTCCCTCGACTTCGATCTGATCACCATCGCCCGAAACTTCTTGCAGGTATGTACTGGGTCGGCATGAACTCCCACTGGATGGCTGCTGTCAGAGAAGATGGGGAAAAGTTGGTGCTCGTGAACTTCCAGACCTCCCATGAGATTATCCTTCCTTCGTTGGATGGTATAGAGTCTTACCTTCGCGGTCCAAGCCATCTAGATTACGTCGTCAGTTGGGCGCACCTTGTTTTACAGAACATTGTAATCTGCCAAGTGCCCACACAACATGCGTATTACGCAGACTTCAAGCTAATTCCGTTGTTCGACAAGGGACTCGCCTATCTTTCCGCCGGTGCCTTCTTTAGCTGGAGACAGCTCAGCTCGGAGTGGATCGTCGTCAAAGCTGATACACACTTCTGTGATGCTATTGAACACAATAGCATCATCTACGCGATCGACAAAGCAGATGGCACCACGTATTGCTAGGACGACGCGTGTAAGTTGTTTCCGTCTGATGTTAATGATGACGCCATGACACTGTTTGAACTTCTTGTGATGATTGACATATCCCTCTTTGAGCAGAATTTGGGTTGAACTATGGCAATGTATTAGAGATGCCGTAAATCAGCTATATTTGGAATGAGTTAATTCGTGCGATTGTGACCATGTCATTACAGCCAATTTGTACCCCTGAATAATCAAACTGTTAGGAAGATATTGATATTCTCCTTATTTTATAGTAATCTATATACTACTAAATATGAGTGTGTATCAATGGCCATGTTAGTTTCCTCATTTCCATGATGTACAAACATGCATCACACTGTTGATTTCATTTAACCATACATTAGGTAAGCAAATGTGCATATGGAGAACTCTATATTTTGAAGTAGTGAAATCCTGTAATGCTTACCATGTGTACATACCTATGTTCGCCCTTCAGCAATCAATGGCTACAATAATATGCTCACAAAATTTTTGCCCACAGAACATGAGTATATAACAATGCATGGTCTGTTAGTTTCCTTGAAGAATTTGTTTGTGAGGACAGAACATGATTACATAACATGCATGACATGGTAGTTTCCTGTGAAGAATCGATTGTGAGATAACATCAGTATAACCATGCATGGCACTTCTATATTTTCGAACCCAATATACATTTCCATGTATTTTCCTCCCAGTTCCAACAAGGACATAGCAATGTTGTTTCTTGCATTATCCTACTCATACTCTGAACAATGTTGATCTTACATTAACAATGCATGTCATTTTTGATATGATGCAGTGTCCCTACAGTTACTGCCCTTTGTAATCACACCACCTTTGCCAAAAACAGGGAAGCACAACTGGTTCCTCGCTCGATCAGAGGATGGCAAAAGACTGATGATCATTCAGACACATGAGCCAGAAAAGTTATATTGCAAAAACCCCACTGTATGCAAGAACCATGAAATACGTGAGTATCCGGACAGTGGCTGTTACGTCTATGAGCAGGATACCAGCTTGTTGGGGCCTACAGGATTTTCGAGTTGGAGGCGGGTAAACAGCCTTGGTTCATACTCTCTGTTTGTCGGACTCAATTATCCGATTAACCAGGAGATCACCGTTGGCAAGGACATTGATGGCAGAGAGGCTCTGTTTGCTATGGAAAACTGTGTCTACACGACGAGCCCTAGGAGTTTGGGAGCAAACTCCCCTGATTGTCAACGATATAGCCTGCAGCCAAAAGAAGGTGAGAATGACAAAGGCATCTGCATTAACTTTTATCCATGGATGTGTCGAGTCTGATAGACAGTGATGTGGTTCAAGCTTTCAGGTTGATAGGTAATTGGGTTGTTGCGTCGAAAGGGTGGAGTACTGGTGTCTCCGGATCCCTGGTGGCTGAACTGGGGCTGCAAATTATTATGGTGTTGGGTCATCCCTCTTCGAATGACTTGTTGTCTTTGCTGCTTGTTCTGGATGGGTAGTTCTCTCTTTTATTATGCATATTCCTTGTCATTTGGTCATCCTCGTCTATGTCACTCTTACTATGTAATAGTTGCCTCTATTTAGAATGTGATTCTCGTCAGGATCACGAGAGTCTGAGCGTTGCAGATGGGTGCGTTTTGGTGGTGTAGCAAGACTTACTATCATGTCTTGTTGTTTATGTCAGTAGTAGTCACTAGTTAGTGTTTGAATGTTGTACATATCGTTGTTTCGAACTGTTTATTGTCTCGAACTGCTGGTGGGCTAAATGAGGGCATCACCATTCTCCAGTGTTCAGAGTATATCTCCTTTTTTCAAGTTATAATTTGAGCTCAGTGTCTTTTTGATGATGTACACTTGTTTGGGCCAATGAGGTGTTGTTGAATATGGGCCGAGTAGTAACGCAATGCCAAATAGGTCAATTATGACTCTCAGGACGGGCTCTCAAAATATCCTCAAAAAAAGGCCGTGCTCTCAAAAAAATAAAGAATAGGGACTCTTAGGCCGACATGTGAGCGCCACCGGTGTTTTCGTGCGCTTGTGCGCCGAGAGCATATTGGCGCGTGTTCGAAATTCATGCTGCCTTTTCATCCCCAATCAACCGCCCCTCCCCCACCTCTGGAATATCGATTCCTACTCCAGTTCCCCCAAATCCCCCTCCCGTACTCCATGTACTCAAGCGCACTATGATGTCGCCGTTCAACGCGGATCTCCGAGCCGGAGATCCCGAGGTCCGTCCTGCCTTCGGGCACTGCGTGCTGTCGCTCAACAGTGGCATGGCGGCGCTTGACGACCAGTTTGCCGGCAAAGTGCTAATGGTAACCATCAACGGTGAACGGCCTCTCGTCTCGCCGGACAACCTTGTCAAAGCTCTTGGCATTGCGCACATCATCCAATTAAGTGACTTGCTCGTCGAAGTCTGTCCGCCACCGGCTGATTTCTTCGTCAGGTTCCGGACAACTTTCGACTGCATTCGTGTGTTTGAATCTTCCCAGCGTTTGTTCTGCGATGGCACGCTGGTGAGCTTTGATCGATGGCACCCAGGATGGGTCTCGGTGCCCTCTGAGCTTGAGTTTTTAACAAAGCTTACCTTCCACGGCATGCCTCGACGTTCTTGGAACAGCGAGTCCATGAATGAGCTTATCAACGAACTTGGAGGTGAGCTTGTAAGTATGTTTGTTCCTCCAGACAGCTGGGCTCTGACGGTTATGGCATGGAAAAAGAAGCCGTCCACCATACCGAAGGTGATTGGTGTTGAGATACCGGTGCAGGAACCGGGGTTGTACTATTCGTCGCCACCAAGGCCGCCACGGACCACGTTAGGGTTGTACCTGTATCGAGTGTTCGTGCATGTCGAAGAAGTGGTCAATCCATCAATCGAAGTCCTGCCGCCGCCGCTGGTGCCTTGGTTCGTCAATGACGTCCATTACAGAGTCAACGTCAGACTTTCCCCGTGTTGCTCAGAACGATGGATGGCACAGGGCCTACTCCATCGCGCGGCGGAGGCCACTGCTTCTATGGGAGAAGAGGCAGGGCTGGCTGCCTGGATGTGCTCTTATTTGAGGTAACAACTAAATCTTGTCAGATGACATGTTCTATTTTTTTTACCCGAACTTTTTTTAGAAAGGGTTGTATGTCAACTTAATGTTCTAGCAGAACTTATTATTGTGTTGTCTGTCTGTTTTCTTTGCACGGTATTCAAGATATTTCCCCATCAACTTAATATATAAGTTTTTACCGAGCATCATCAATGCATATGGCTAAAAGATGTATTTACGAGCATCGATCGATGGGTCTCTCTCTCTCACACACACACACACACGTGCGCACGCGCAAGTGGGACCAGTTGAATTATTTCTTCCCCGGTGACAGCTATTAATTAGGTTCCACTGTACTCTAACTTTTTTCTTAAGTTATTAATTGAGCTCAGTGACTTCAAAAGGTTGTACAGAAGCCTTGTTTGGGCCTTTCCGGCGTCGCTGAATGTGGGCTGAGTAGTCATGTAAGGTTGTACTGTACTACACAGGCCTTTTTTTCAACATCAGCAATGCAACTGGACCGACTGTTGTACACAATCCGGGTCAGCTTGTTATTCTCCGCCCTGCTGGGCTGCAAATCTTTCCTAGGAGGGATGCATTAGGCTTAACAAGAAAATGGGCTTTAAGAAATAAAAAATGGGATGTAATTATAAAAAATGGGCAGTAACTAAAAAAAATGCACCAAACACGTAATTAGTTTATAAAATCTTACTTTTGGATTTTGAAAATTTTAATTTCATTAATTGTTGCACGCACAATGTTTCGTTGGAGTTTTACGTAATACAAATTTATATTGAAATTGTATTTAATCTGACTAGAAATTTCAGTACAAAAATATTTCGGATCCTATCAAAATGTGGGAAATTTTATTGAATTCTATTTTGAACGGTTGGTTGAAATTATTAATCGTTGTCCTAGCTAGAAAATGGGCTGTACTTTTAACAAACTGTAAATGGGCTGTAGTAAAGTCCATTAGAATTCAAAAATGGGTTGGGCATTCTTACAAATCGCAAATGGGCTATAAGTTCTCTGCCACACACTTGTGGGCCTACTAAGTTGACGCGTATGCAAGGCTTTGTCAACTTATAGTCAACACACGGTTCTAGCAGCAGTGTCCGTTGGATGTCCATCCAACGGATGTCGTGCTTCTTCTTCCATCTCGGATATTCTAGCTTCAGCCGCCCAAAAAATGATGCCTCCCCCTGACATCTGGGGCGCACCATTTCGGAGGCTGACCTGTGGGCCTACTAAGTTGAGCGTACCAAGGGCTTTGTCAACTTAGTCAATATAAACGATTCTAGCTGCAGTGACCGTACGATGTCCATCCAACGGCCGTTGTGATTCTTCAACCTCTGGTCTTCTTGCTCCAGCCGCCCAAAGCAGCGCCGGTCGTGCCGCCTGCTCCTGCCTCCCGTGGCCGGCTGTGCTGCCGCGGAGGCCTCACCTCCCCTACCACTCCCACCGCTGGCCAGGCCCTGCGGCGACGGCATCCTCACACCGCAGCCGAACCAGTGAACCCTCGTACTCCTCTCCACGTGGGCATCCACTGCCGCGTCTTCCCCGGCTCCGCGTCGTCCCCTTCCTAGGCCTCGCCGTCGTCCACCGCCTGGGTGCTCTCAGCGCGGCGTGGCTAACGTGGTCAAGGAACGACTTCCATCGGAAGAGTACTTACGTGGAGAGGCTGACAGCTGGGTCCACGGCCGCAGCAAGGAAGTGCCTCCTTATTACGCGACAAAATAATTATTCCTCCACCTGACAGCAGGGACCCACCGGACGGGCCACCGTATTTCGCGAAAAAAACGTTTCCCCCTGACTGCTGGGACCCACCAGCTACATCTTCGCACGCAAGGAAGTGCGTCCATATTACGGGCAAAAAAATGATTCGCCCCCTGACTGCCGGGACCCACCAGCTACATCTTCGCACGCAAGGAAGTGCGTGACAGTCGGGACCCACCTGGTCGAAGCGTACGTAGCTTTGTCATTCTGGTCGCGAACGTGTACGTACATACTGGTCAATGTAGAGGCGTGCACGTGTCGTAGTAGAGGCGCGCACGTAGCATGTACACGTACGTACAGCGGCCAGGGTGCAAGAAAGAAAATACGGCCACGTACGTACATACGGGCGAGGTCTCGAACGCCTACTCGCGCATACGTACGGCCAGGGCTCGTGTACATGGCTGGGTCGGAACGGAGAAACTGTGTCGTCGTCGTGTTCATGGGGAGCCAACCGGCTGGGTCGGAACGGAATGCGTCGTCGTGTTCATCAGGAGCCAACCGCTTGGACGGAAGAGCCGACGGAAACGAGGCCTGGCGTATCGTAGAACGGAGGAAACAGCCTTGTGTTCGACCTGCCACGGTCGAAACGGGATCCTGTTCATCGGGAGGGGTCTGGCGTATAGCAAAACAGAGGAAACAGACTTCTGTTGGACCTCCTACGGTCGAAACGGGGTCCTGTTGACCGGGAGGGGTGTGGCGTACCGCAAAACGGAGGAAACGGACTTGTGTTGGAGCGCTACGGTTGAAACGGGGGTCCTGTTCATCGGGAGGGGTGTGGTGTACCGCAAAACGGGACTCCACGGGCTACTGTTCATTAACCGTCGACCTCCTCCAGCCTCCACGGGCTACTGTTCATCCACCGTCGACCTCCTCCAGCCTCCACCTGTGACTGTTCATCTACGGGCTCTTGTTCATCCAGCCTCCACCGCGTGCTCCTCCACCGGCTACTATTCAACCAGCCCTCTCCACGGGGTCCTGTTCAACCACCCCTCCACGGGCTACTGTTCATCCAGCCCTCCACCGGCTACTGTTCAACCAGCCCTCCACCATCTACTGTTCAACCAGCCCTCCACGAGGTCCTGTTCATCCAGCCCTCCACGGGGTCATGTTCATCCACCGGCTCGATCGATCGGGGTACTGTTCATCCAGCGACAATGGCCTCTACTACCACGGGTTCCTATTCATCCAACCCCACACCGGGAACTGTTCATCCAAACCCCCTCAACAATGCTCACTATTCATCCAGAGGCAGCATCGACCGGCTTCAGTTAGCAACAGTAGCGAAGGAATCACACTCGGGTTCAGTTAACAGCAAGGGATCGATCGATCGCTCGGGTTCAGTAACGCGTAGCCTGCAGTGCAATCGCTCAGGTTCAGTTAGAGCCTAACGCCTCGCTCGGGTTCAGTTAGAGCCCAACGCCTCGCACACACGCGCGTACGTATGAGAGAAACGCGCATCGCTCGCCCCCCGACCACCCACCGTAACCGGGAACTCCCCGATATTTTCCACGCCCTCACTTCTACCACGGTTTTTTCCATCATGGACGACCCAAAGAATGTCATGCAGCTCCGTCTCCAGCCCGCCCAGGATAAAAAGCCCATTTTCTGTCATGATTTTTTGTCATAGAAGTAGGACCCCACCACATCTATGATGATACCTTGTTTTTTCACAATTATCGTCATAGAAGTGTCATAAGTATGACAAAAAAAATTCGTTCGGCCCAAAATGTCACGGATGTGTCTTTTTTTGTAGTGTCGCCTGGAGGCCCCTGAGGACCTCCGCATTGGCGCGCTCGGCTTGGTCGTTGCTTCGTGGGTGTGCCACTGAAGCGTAGCATATCTGCGTTCCAAGGTTAGCACAACACGTTTTGAAAAGGTTGCTCGTGAACTGAGTGCCATTGTCAGCGATGATACGGCTGGGAATGCCAAAGTGGATCACGAGGCCCTTGATGAACTTGATGGCCGAGCCAACTGGAATGGTGCACACAGGCTCTACCTCCGCCCACTTGGTGAACTTGTCGAAGGCGACATAGAGATAGCGGTAGCCCCCGGCTACTTGAGGGAATGGGCCCAGGATATCCAGCCCCCAGACCACGAACGGCCATGAGAGCGGGATGGTCTGGAGGACCTGAGCGGGCTGGTGGATCGGTTTGGCATGGAACTAGCATGCCTCGCAGGATCTCACCAGCTCAGTGGCGTCATTGAGCGTCATGGGCCAGTAGAACCCGCTGCGGAACGCCTTGCCCACGAGGGGGCGCGATGAGGAGTGATGCATGCAGTCCCCTCTATGGATGTCGGCCAGCAGCTCGCACCCCTGCTCCTTGGAGACGCATCGCAGAGAAACATCATTTGGGCGCCTTCGGTAGAGCTCGCTGTCCTGGATGCAGTACGTGGTGGCCTGGCCGACCACATGTCTGCGTCTTCCTCCTTCTCTGGTGCCTTGGAGCAGGTACGCCTTGAACTCCTCGGTCCAACATCCCTCCTGATGTTCAAGAGCGAGGAGCAGGCGGGCCCCTGAGGTCGGGCTGCAGGCTGGGGCGCCCGTGGGTGGTGCCATGGGCGGCTCCTCCCAAAGCGGTGCTGGTCCTGCGGTGGGGGGAGCCGCTGATGGCTTGAAGAGTTGTTCCTCGAAGATGCCAGGATTCTGGGGCTCGCGCCGGGACACCCTCTTGGCAATTTCGTCCGCCTCCTTGTTCATGCCACGTGGTATGTGCTGCAATTCCAAACCCAAGAATCGTTTTTCAATTTTGCGTACCTCTTCCAGGTATGCATGCATGTGCTCGTCCTTTGGTTTGTACTCCTTGTTGGAGAAGTTGACGAGGAGCTGGGAGTCGCCCTTGATGGTGAGGCGCCTGACCCCCAGAGCCGCCGTGGCCTTGAGGCCAGCGATCAGGCCCTCGTACTCGGCGATGTTGTTGGAGACCTTCTCGCCATGCTGAAAGTAGAGCTGCACGGTGTAGTAGAGCTTGTCCTGGGTAGGTGAGATGAGCACGGCTCCAGCCCGCGCACCCAGGAGTGCGAACGCGCCGTCAAAGTACATGGTCCAGCCATTTGGTGCTTCATCTCTGGGCATGAGGGAACGGTCTTTGCCTACTTCTTGGTTGGGGGCGTTAGTCCATTCTACCACAAAGTCGGGGACGGCCGCGCCCTTGATGACTCTCGTAGTGCTGAACTCCAGCTGGAATGCCGCCAGCTCGATGCTCCACTCGGCAACCCTCCCTGCTGCGTTGGGGCTCCAGAGCACCTTCTCCAGGGGGTATGCGGAAACAACCTTGACGGGGTGGCCCTGGAAATAGTGGTGCAGTTTTCTGGAGGCGACGAGGAGCGTGAGCAGGAGCTTTTGTGGCATGGGGTAGCACGCACCTGCATCATGATACGTCTCCATCGTATCTACTTTTCCAACCACTTTTGCCCATGTTTTGGACTCTAACTTGTATGATTTGAATGGAACTAACCCGGACTGACGCTGTTTTCAGCAGAATTGCCATGGTGTTATTTTTGTGCAGAAATAAAAGTTCTCGGAATGACCTGAAACTTCACGGAGAATATTTTTGGAATATATAAAAAATACTGGCAAAAGAATCAACACCAGGGGGCCCACACCCTGTCCATAAGGGTGGGGGCACGCCCCCTGCCTCGTGGGCCCCCTGAAGCTCCATCAACCTCAACTCCAACTCTATATATTCATGTTCAGGGAGAAAAAAATCAGGGAGAAAGATTCATTCCGTTTTACGATACGGAGCCGCCGCCAAGCCCTAATCTCTCTCGGGAGGGCTGATCTGGAGTCCGTTCGGGGCTCCGGAGAGGGGATTTCGTCGCCGTCGTCATCATCAACCTTCCTCCATCACCAATTTCATGATGCTCACCGCCGTGCATGAGTAATTCCATCGTAGGCTTGCTGGACGGTGATGGGTTGGATGAGATTTACCATGTAATCGAGTTAGTTTTGTTAGGGTTTGATCCCTAGTAGCCACTATGTTCTGAGATTGATGTTTCTATGAGTTTGCTATGCTTAATGCTTGTCACTAGGGCCCGAGTGCCATGATTTCAGATCTGAACCTATTATGTTTTCATGAATATATGTGAGTTCTTGATCCTATCTTGCATGTCAATAGTCACCTACTATGTGTTATGATTCGGTAACCCCGAAGTGAAAATAATCGGGAGCACTGCCGGTGATGACCGTAGTTTGAGGAGTTCATGTATTCACTAAGTGTTAATGCTTTGGTCCGGTACTCTATTAAAAGGAAGCCTTAATATCCCTTAGTTTCCAATAGGACCCCGCTGCCACGGGAGGGTAGGACAAAAGATGTCATGCAAGTTCTTTTCCATAAGCACGTATGACTATATTGGGAATACATGCCTACATTACATTGATGAACTGGAGCTAGTTCTGTGTCACCGTATGTTATAACTGTTGCATGAGGAATTGCATCTGACATAATTATCCATCACTGATCCAATGCCTACGAGCTTTTCACATATTGTTCTTTCTTAGTTACTTTATCGTTGCCACTGTTACAATTACTACAAAGCTGCTACTGTTACTTTTGCCACCGTTACCGTTACTTCCATACTACTTTGCTACTAAATACTTTGCTACAGATATTAAGTTTTCCAGGTGTGGTTGAATTGACAACTCAACTGCTAATACTTGAGATTATTCTTTGGATCCCCTTGTGTTGAATAAATAAATTTGGCTTGAATACTCTACCCTCGAAAGCTGTTGCGATCCCCTATACTTGTGGGTTATCAAGACTATTTTCTGGCGCCGTTGCCGGGGAGCATAGCTTTATTCTTTGAGTCACTTGGGATTTATATCTGCTGATCACTATGAGGAACTTCAAAGATCAAAAAAACTATGATTTATCCCTCGACTACGAGGGGAGGTAAGCAACTGCCATCTAGCTCTGCACTTGATTCACCTTCTGTTTTGAGTAAACTTGCGACACCTAAACCTACTTGTAACACCCCCATTGTCATGCTACAGTAAAATCCTGTTAATAGTGCCACATCATCATAATTAAATTTTCCTAATCATCACTTTGTTCCAAACTGACCTCAAATTCAAATTAAAAGACAAGCCAAAATATTGTTTCTCCAAATACTAAAATGTTCACATTTTAGTATAAATCCCTCTGATCTTTGTCATGTTAAAACCAATATCATTTGACTCACCAATAATTCCCCAATAAATGATGAAGTGGCCCAATAGCACTTATGTGGAGCATTTAATTTCAAACATAAATTGGATGGGTTTGAAACAACCCCCAAAACCATGTGAGCAACTCCATATTATCGCCAAGTATTTTAGTGACAAGTCTCCCGTTCAAAAAACATCATTTGGTACAAAGTAAAAATACAAACCAATAACTAAAGAAGAAAACATAGAGAGGTAATAATCAAAGGAAAAAACCAGGACTATGCACTTAAATGGCCCAATGAACAGTGCAGGCCAGCCCACCTCTAGTCTCCTTCAACCTCCTGTTCATCCCCATCGCGCTGGAGGCAGAGCACTCCTTCAAATCGCCAATGCACACGTGTCGTCCATCCCACGGTTCCTCCCGTTGGTTAAGACGTCGCCAGCGCACCCTCCTGAAACCCTAGCCTCTGCTCTTCCCCTCATCCATTCCCTCTCCCGATTCACTACGTCCAAGCTGCTGCCGTCATCGCCGCCTCATCGTCTCCGCGGCCGTCGTCGTCCCCTCCGGCCGAGCTTGCGCCTGGAGCTCCACATGCCTCCCTTGCTTCCCCTACGCGGATCAACTCGAGCTCGGAGCCCCCACCTCGAACGAATCGAGTGCCTTCTTCAACCTCTGCCGCCGGTCGTCCCCGTCGTGCTGCCTCCGCCGGCGGGCTCCACCAACGCCGTTGATGCGCGCTTCTGCTGCGCTGCCGGCCGCCGCCTAGCTGCGCCCACCCGGGGCCACGCCCTGCCGTGCCCTGCCGCAGCGGCTTCCTGGCTGTGGCCATGGCCGGCCGGTGCTAACGCACGGATGTGCGTGTAGCCAATAAGGCCACTGCCACATGGGGCCAGGCCCTTGTCTAATTAGGGCCATTAGATTAGTACTAACACCCATGCCCTAACAATGACACACAGGCGGCCCCCACTATTAAATAACCCCTTTAGTTAAATTCTAGCCAATGACATGTGGGCCCCATTGACTCTGTTGACCAGAAACCTGTTGACTGCTGACTGGGCAGTCAGCAGGGTCCCACTGTCAGCCCCACAGTGCCCACTGCTGGGTATACTTCTGGGTGTGTCTAGCCTTTTTCATTCTATATTATTTGAATTAAATATATTTTAGAAAACCCTTTTAATCTTTGGAAAATCATATGAATTAAACCGTAGGTTGGATGGAAATGTTTTCTACATGAAAGTTGCTCAGAAAAACATGACGAATCTGAATACGCGGTCCGTTCGTCCGCCACACATCCCTAGAATAGCAAACATTGAACCTTTCCCCTCTAGTTCGTCTGTCCGAAAATGCCAAACTTCGGGAAAGCATTCTCGGATGTTATCCCCTTCGCTAGTAACATGTAGCACCACGTTAGAACACGTCTAGCTCTGCATGTTGTCCTGTTTATGCACTTGCTTGCTATGTATTTACTGTTTCTCCCCCCTCATCTCTTCGGTAGACCCTGTGACGGTTGCCGATGCCGCTGTGATCGACTACGTCACCGACGACCCCTCCTTCTCGTCTGAGCAACCAGGCAAGCCCCCCCTTTGATCGTCCCGATATCGCCCATTCCCTTCTCTCAAGCTTGCATTAGAGTTTGCTACTATTATTGTTCTCTCCTATTCTGATGCATAGCCTGCTTTTGTAACCTGCTTATTGTTACCTTACCTGCTTATCCTAAACTGCTTAGTATAGGTTGGTTAGTGATCCACCAGTAACCCCCACGTTGTCCTTGTTTCCCCTGCTTCATCATTGAAGACCCGATCAATGGGATCGAAGACCAGGCCCCGGCACCGCACATCACTTTCCCCTTAGTTGCTCGACAGGACTGGGTTACTATCTAGTGCCGAGGGTGAGACCTCATCAACACTTCTGATGTTAACCTGTAGTGTAGCTATTCGGTCGTGGTCATCGAGGGTGATTTCCTCCTTAACCACTTCCGATACGGCTCTGTCGTGCAACCCCTCAAGTGTGAACCTCAAGGGTGGATCCTCTTACGTTCACCTTGATGATTACATCGAGTGGAATTCACCGGGGGTGATTCCTCGGGTTTTTCCCTTGATGTTTGGACACACGGATACTTGGACTTTACAACTGTTACTTGGAAAAGCGGGTTGACCCTGAGGGGTACCCGCGAGTGATGTGGAGACGGGTTGACCTGGAGGGTGCCTGCGAGATAATTATGAGGCGTGGCCGGCATTCCTAGCCCTTGCCGCAATTCCTCGAGACGGGGCAACGGGGTCACATCTTTCGTGAGTCTCTGCTTGTGACCGCGCGTTCCTAATCCACTACGATTTGGATATTTGATCCGAGGGGCCTTTTGCCTGATAGCACTAATCATCACGTGGGCATAGTATGGGCGTTCTGCGTTGTATGCATCAGCCGAAGCTTAATAGACGTCAGCGACTGAGAGGCGCGCACCGGGTTGGACTGCGTAACCACCTGCCTTTTTTAAGGAGGTAGCTAGGTCTGCTCACCGGCCACGTTCGCAACGTGCAGGAGTTCCCGGGGCGATGGCCCATGACCCCTGGGGGCATAGGTTTAGTCCGGCGTGCTTGACCTCTCTATTAAGCCTAGGTCGGGTTGCGGCGTATTGTTTGGCCGAGGCCGGGCATGACCCAGGAAAGTGTGTCCGGCCGGAGTTAATCGAGCGTGGTGGGTAAGTTGGTGCACCCCTGTTGGGAAGAAAACATCTATCGATAGCCTGTCCTACGGTAATAGACACGTGGAGTTGTATCCTGATCGATACAACTAGAACTGGATACTTGAGATGAGACATGGATATGAGAAATGGATAGTATGGCTCTGGGATTGCTTTCTCGCAGGGAGTCGAGAAAGGATTTCTGGTCGAGGTTGATAACACTTCTACTACTTTACTTTATGCTACTCTACTCCCTCCTGTTGCTGCAAGATGGTGGTTTCCAAAAGATGCTAGTCTTCGATAGGCTAGGCTTTCCCCTTCTCTTCTGGCATTCTGCAGTTCAGTCCATAGATACAACCCTTTTCATTGATACCGATGCAAATGTAGTGTAGATCCTTGCTTGCGAGTACTTTGGATGAGTACTCACGGTTGCTTTGCTCCCCCTTTTCCCCCTTTCTTCTTATTTCCGGTTGATGCAACCAGATGTCGGAGCCCAGGAGCCAGATGCCACCGCCGATGCCTACTACTACGTGGAGACCGCCGATGACCAGGAGTAGTTAGGAGGCTCCCAGGCAGGAGGCCTTGCCTTTTCGATCGATGTTTCTTTTGTGCTAGCCTTCTTAAGGCAAACTTGTTTAACTCATGTCTGTACTCTGATAATGTTGCTTCCGCTGACTCTTGTGTATTCGAGCTTATGTATTCGAGCCCTCGAGGCGCGTGGCTTGTAATATAAATCTTGTATTAGTTTAATTTGTTTCTAGAGTTGTGTTGTGATATCTTCACGTGAGTCCTTGATCTTGATCGTACACATTTGCGTGTATGATTAGTGTACGATTGAATCGAGGGCGTCACAAGTTGGTATCAGAGCCGACTGCCTGTAGGAAGTCCCCTTCCCAACTCCTTGGCCCAAGTTGAGTCTAATCATTGCAAAACTTTTTACTAACTTGGCTATGTGGCTTACGGGCCCACGTCGCCATTGGGTGGTATTAGGATATTTTTATTCCTCATCTATACTCTAGGACTCTGATCTCTCGTCTATTCGGGTTAAAGATTTTACTAACTCTGACTCTAGGATCTCGTAACCACTTCCTCCCGGAGAGCCCCTTCACTACAAATGATCGCTTGCTTCACCAGAAGATTCTGCGGATACTCCTCGATGTTTCCCGAGACCCTGTGCCCACTGCTTTACAGTTCCTCAACCACCGATAACCCTGTGAATAACATCCTTGCCGCTTGTACATTCTTTCCCAGTTGTTCCTGTTGTTACCAGATACCCCTAGTACTCTCCATTTTTTCGAGAATCCTTTGTGCCTTCTGCTTTGTAGCTTCTTTTTGCACTGTGGATAATTCACTTAATCGGGTTTCGTTCATCCCCAGTTGTTCATATGCTTTCCAAAATACCTGAAAAAGCTATCTGATCTTTCAAAATCCTCTGCAGCCTATTGCTCTTGATTCTCCTTGCCTGCTTGCATTAAGATTAATTCCATATGTCTAGAAATATTCTTTAAAATTCTTTGTGATTGTCATTCTGTTCCTATGGATTCAGCGTGTGTGCGAATAATCGCAATTATCAATTAATCCTTGGAATTTTTCTTTCTGGCTCAGACATCCTTCCAGATATGAGCTGGTTCTTGCCCAATCCAGATTTGATCGGGTGCACCTCTAAGTCTATTCATCTTATTCATCTTTTAATCAGAGACCCTGCTTCTGATCCTTCATCTTGAAATCATAATTCCTTTGTACCCAAGCATCGAATCATTCAGGCGTTTCTATAAGCCGATGCCTTTGCATCCCCTTCTTCATTTGATTGATTACCGATAATCACATCAACTCTGTCGTGAATCGCCAGATCCATTGCTGGGTTGTTATCCGACAGTGTCCTTCACATCCAAAATCTTGTGAGTTTTTCCCTGATAGATAATACCTTCGGTAAATTGTATCATCTGCTTTGACTTAAATACTCTGTTTTTGAACTTGTATCTTTTGCTTGGTTGATGGTTGTATAGATTCGTAAAAATTCCCCGATGGGTTGAACTTATGCCTTCCATAATCCATGTGAACCCGAGAGTTCTCACGAGTCTTACTCTTCTGGTACTTCGCTAGATAAATCTTCTGCACTACAATTTCTTCGAAAACGAGGAGTGAAGGAAAGGTCATGCATTGAAGAAGTGGGATTCGACCTTGAACTTTGTGTTCATGCCCATGGACCTAATGTGGAACTTATCATGGAAGCTTCTTGTCATAATAATGATCCCCTTATTTTAATTTCATCTGGTATCTATGTTTGGTCCTTTGCAACCGTGGTTCTGACCATGATTGTTCTCCTTTAATTCCATTTCTTGGACAAGTTAAAGCACTTGTCTTCTACAGATCAATGCATCTCCGTAACCTCTATTTTCATCTTCCTTCGAGTATTGCCCTCTGGTATCTCGAGAATATCATGGGACTACATAACTTCTTATGAGTTCTTCCTCAACTATTATTTCTCGCCGATTCCAACTTTCCACGGGTTCTGGGTTATTAGTCATCGGAGAACACCGATAAGTGAATCGATTCCGCACTATGATTCTATAACTCTAAGTAATTTTTGTTGCTTACGAGTTTAATAATCCATCAAGTCATTCCTAGCCTAATCAGCTATATCATTATCGTACTAATTTTTTTTAACTATGCTGTCTGGTCCTTTCTTCCCGAAGCACAATCTTCGACGATGAGCTAAGCTTACGTCGATCTTCCTCATCATATCGTTTCGCCTTGAACAACAAGCTTGATTTCGAGTTTGTGTCGTACCCGTGGTTCCAATAACCTTTCGCTTCATCATTCCTTTGACTTGATGTCATCGCCGATCGATTACATCTTCATGAAATCTCTCGACAAATGTCTCGTGATCATCATCAACATTCTGAGCTCTTCCAGGATATCAATCAAATTCATGATGAGAAATACAATCCTTGCCCCTCGATGATTTGTGTTATCATGGACAATATTCTTGCTTTCCCCAACACAAACTTGTTCATAATTTTGGAAATACATTCTTTTTGACATGTCGATGGGTTGTTGTTGAGCCTGTCGGCCACATCCTCATCTTTTCCTTGCTGAAATTGTATGACTTATTTTCTAAGTTGTTTCCGATGGATCCTTTGTGTATCCAAAGTCTGACCTTTGCTTCCAAACCATGTTAATGCTACCTCGATGCATGATTGAGGTATTCCGAATATCAACAAGAACATTGGAAGCACATTGCCGAATGTTTCTTGATCTATTATCCAAATACCGCTGTATGGGTAATATCATGATTCTTCCCTCGGCCCCTTTATCTAAATGCTTTTGAACTTGCTGTCGTATCATGTATATCCTGCTCCGCTTCCCCTTGGGAAGGATATACTCCTAATTCTTGTGTGTACACACATTTTCGTTTCCATTGGTCTAATTAATCCGATAATTTCATTTTCCTTTCCATTGGTTTGTTTAACCTTCTTGTGATCTATATGATATATGCAGAAATAATTCCCTGCTTATAAAACACCCCGATGTACAACCTTGTCAGTGAGACCATGTTACTATTGTTGATGACATTCCGGTAACAACCGATGGACGAGAACTTTGCCTATTGGTCCGCCTTGTTCAACGAGCAGGAAAACAGTTCTCTTCATCCCTCGCCCTTAGTACCAACGTTGTTGGCAACATAACTGACAGTCTATCATGTGACATGCCTTGCTATCAGCCCCCTTTCTACTTTTAACCCACATGGTGAGCCCATAACCCACAGTTCCACAGGATCGGAACATGACTCTCCTGTATATCCTTTATTCCGAAGTATCTTTTCCTCTTGGCTTTGTGTGTTTTCACGAGCCAACCTCCGAGAGATGACCGATACTCTGAACCCCCTTCTCACACATTGTTCAGGTATCGATCGTTTGTTCATTCGCTTGAAACTTCTTATGGTACCTTCATACCTTGCTCTTGATGTTTTTCTTAAGTTTCAACTCAAGAGATAATTCTGCCACATTCCCTGAATTGTTCACTAGATAATTAACCCTATAACGGTCCGTTCTTCCGAAGTTACTCTTCACTTCCCCACTTAAATCTCGGGACGAGATTTCTTATAGTGGAGGAGATTTGTAACACCCCCAGTGTCATGCTATAGTAAACTCCTATTAATGGTGCCACATCATCATAATTAAATTTTGCTAATCATCACTTTGTTCCAAACCGACCTCAAATTCAAATTAGAAGACAAGTCAAAATATTGTTTCTCGAAACTATAATACTAAAATGTTCGCATTCTAGTAAAAATCCCTCTGATCTTTGTCATGTTAAAACCAACATCATTTGACTCACCAATAATTCCCCAATACATGATGAAGTGGCCCAATAGCACTTATGTAGAGCATTTAATTTCAAACATAAATTGGATGGGTTTGAAACAACCCGCAAAACCTTGTGGGCAACTCCATATTATCGCCAAGTATTTTAGTCACAAGTCTCCCGTTCAACAAAAATCATTTGGTACAAAATAAAAATACAAAACAATAACTGAAGAAGAAAACATAGAGAGGTAATAATCAAAGGAAAAACCAGGACTGTGCACTCAAATGGCCCAATGAATAGTGCAGGCCAGCCCACCTCTAGTCTCCTTCAACCTCCAGTTCATCCCCATCGCGCTGGAGGCAGAGTACTCGTTCAAATCGCCGATGCACACGCGTCATCCATCCCGCGGTTCCTCCCGTTGGTTAAGACGTCGCCAGTGCACCCTCCCGAAACCCTAGCCTCTGTTCTTCCCCTCATCCATTCCCTCTCGTGATTCACTGCGTCCAAGCTGCTGCCGTCATCACCGCCTCATCGTCTCCGCGGCAGTCGTCGTCCCCTCCGGCCGAGCTTGCGCCAGGAGCTCCACCTGCCTCCCCTGCTTCCCCTACGCGGATCAACTCGAGCACGGAGCCCCCACCTCGACCGAATCGACTGCCTTCTTCAACCTCTGCCGCCGGTCGTCACTTCGGTTCCTCCACCACCGAACCGCCGCAACCTCCCCGAGTGCACCCACGAGCTTCGCGGTGAGGCCCTCGACTGATTCCCCTACTTTTCCCCTTCGATCTGTAACCGTAGCCTTCACCGTAGTCACCACCGCAGCTTTGCGTCCGTGTACATGCGTCGCAGCCACGTCCGTTCACTACTGCTAACGCTCGTTACCGCTGCACCTTGTACTGCTACTGCTATACACTACTGCTTGCACCTGCTGATGCCTACCCGTTGTTTTCTACTACTGCTTTGCCGTTGCTGCCTTTTGCTGTTGTTGCCGCTGCTCCATGGCTGTTGCTGCTCCCTGCATCCCGTGCTCCCCCTCTCGCGCTCATGACCCGCTTCACAGGCCCCGCCACTGTCCGCAAGCGCGCCGCACCCGCCGGCCGGCCGCCTGTGCCCGCGCGCCTCATCCCCCGCGCTCGTCCCTGAGCCCATGGCCTCGGACGCCTATCGTTCCCCCCACGTGCGCTCGCCAAACCCCTCCCCCCCCGCTCGCACCCGCATCGTGCTGCCGCCGCCGGCGCGCTCCGCCCACGCCGTTGATGCGCGCTTCTGCTGCCCCACCGGCCACCGCCTCGCTGCGCCCACCCGGGGCCACGCGCTGCCGTCCCCCGCCGCCGCGGCTTCCTGGCCGTTGCCATGGCCGGCCGGTGCTAACGCACGGTTGTGCGTGTGGCCAATAAGGCCACTGCCACAAGGGGCCAGGCCCCTGTCTAATTAGGGCCATTAGACTAGTACTAACACCCATGCCCTAATAGTCACAGACAGGCGGCCCCCCACTATTAAATTACCCCTTTAGTTAAATTCTAGCAAATGACATGTGGGCCCCATTTGCTCTGTTGACCAGTCAACAGTCAACTGTTGACTGCTGACTAGGCAGTCAATAGGGCCCCACTGGCAGCCCCACAGTGCCCACTGCTGGGTATACTTCTGGGTGTGTCTAGCCTTTTTCATTCTATATTATTTGAATTAAATATATTCTAGAAATCATAGGAATTAAACCGTATCTCGGATGGAAATGTCTTCTACATGAAAGGCGCTCAGAAAAACGTGACCAATCCGAATACGCGGTCCGTTCATCCACCATACATCCCTAGAATAGCGAACATTGAACCTTTCCCCTCCGGTTCGTCTGTCCAAAAATGCCAAACTTCAGGAAAGCATTCCCGGATGTTATCCCCTTCACCGGGAACGTGTAGCACCACCTTAGAACACGTCTAGCTCTGCATGTTGTCCGGTTTATGCACTTGCTTGCTATGTATTTACTGTTTCTCCCCCTCTTCTCTTCGGTAGACCCCGTGACGGCTGTCGATGGCGCTGTGATCGACTACGTCACCAATGACCCCTCCTTCTCGTCTGAGCAACCAGGCAAGCCCCCCTTTGATCATCCCGATATCGCCCATTCCCTTCTCTCATGCTTGCATTAGATTTTGCTACTGTTATTGTTCTCTCCTATTCTGATGCATAGCCTGCTTTTGTAACCTGCTTATTGTTACCTTACCTGCTTATCCTAAACTGCTTAGTATAGGTTGGTTAGTGATCCACCAGTGACCCCCATGTTGCCTTGTTGCCCCTACTTCATCATCGAAGACCCGATCAATGGGATCGAAGACCAGGCCCCGGCACCGCACATCACTTTCCCCTTAGTTGCTCGACACGACTGGGTTACTATCGAGTGCCGAGGGTGAGACCTCATCAGCACTTCTGATGTTAACCTGTAGTGTAGCTATTCGGTTGTGGTCATCGAGGGTGATTTCCTCCTTAACCACTTCCGATACGGCTCTGTCGTGCAACCCCTCAAGTGTGAACCTCGAGGGTGGATCCTCTTACGTTCACCTTAATGATTACATCGAGTGGAATTCACCGAGGGTGATTCCTCGGGTTTTCTCCTTGATGTTTGGACACACGGGTACTTGGACTTTACAACTGTTACTCGGAAAGGCGGATCGACCCTGAGGGGTACCCGCGACTGATGTGGAGACGGGTTGACCTGGAGGGTGCCTGCGAGATAATTATGAGGCGTGGCCGGCATTCCTAGCCCTTGCCGCAATTCCTCGAGACGGGGCAACGGGGTCACATCTTTCGTGAGTCTCTGCTTGTGACCGCGCGTTCCTAACCCACTACGATTTGGATATTTGATCCGAGGGGCCTTTTGCCTGATAGCACTAATCATCATGTGGGCATAGTATGGGCGTTCTGCGTTGTATGCATCAGCCGAAGCGTAATAGACGTCAGCGACTGAGAGGCGCGCACCGGGTTGGACTGCGTAAGCACCTGCCTTTTTTAAGGAGGTAGCTAGGTCTGCTCACCGGCCACGTTCGCAACGTGCAGGAGTTCCCGGGGCGATGGCCCATGACCCCTGGGGGCATAGGTTTAGTCCGGCGTGCTTGACCTCTCTATTAAGCCTAGGTCGGGTTGCGGCGTATTGTTTGGCCGAGGCCGGGCATGACCCAGGAAAGTGTGTCCGGCCGGAGTTAATCGAGCGTGGTGGGTAAGTTGGTGCACCCCTGTAGGGAAGAAAACATCTATCGATAGCCTGTCCTACGGTAATAGACACGTGGAGTTGTATCCCGATCGATACAACTAGAACTGGATACTTGAGATGAGACATGGATATGAGAAATGGATAGTATGGCTCTGGGATTGCTTTCTCGCAGGGAGTCGAGAAAGGATTTCTGGTCGAGGTTGATAACACTTCTACTACTTTACTTTATGCTACTCTACTCCCTCCTGTTGCTGCAAGATGGTGGTTTCCAAAAGATGCTAGTCTTCGATAGGCTAGGCTTTCCCCTTCTCTTCTGGCATTCTGCAGTTCAGTCCATAGATACAACCCTTTCATTGATACCGATGCAAATGTAGTGTAGATCCTTGCTTGCGAGTACTTTGGATGAGTACTCACGGTTGCTTTGCTCCCCCTTTTCCCCCTTTCTTCTTATTTCCGGTTGATGCAACCAGATGTCGGAGCCCAGGAGCCAGATGCCACCGCCGATGCCTACTACTACGTGGAGACCGCCGATGACCAGGAGTAGTTAGGAGGCTCCCAGGCAGGAGGCCTTGCCTTTTCGATCGATGTTTCTTTTGTGCTAGCCTTCTTAAGGCAAACTTTTTAACTCATGTCTGTACTCTGATAATGTTGCTTCCGCTGACTCTTGTGTATTCGAGCTTATGTATTCGAGCCCTCGAGGCGCGTGGCTTGTAATATAAATCTTGTATTATTTTAATTTGTTTCTAGAGTTGTGTTGTGATATCTTCACGTGAGTCCTTGATCTTGATCGTACACATTTGCGTGTATGATTAGTGTACGATTGAATCGAGGGCGTCACAAGTTGGTATCAGAGCCGACTGCCTGTAGGAAGTCCCCTTCCCAACTCCTTGGCCCAAGTTGAGTCTAATCATTGCAAAACTTTTTACTAACTTGGCTATGTGGCTTACGGGCCCACGTCGCCATTGGGTGGTATTAGGATATTTTTATTCCTCATCTATACTCTAGGACTCTGATCTCTCGTCTATTCGGGTTAAAGATTTTACTAACTCTGACTCTAGGATCTCGTAACCACTTCCTCCCGGAGAGCCCCTTCACTACAGATGATCGCTTGCTTCGCCAGAAGATTTTGCAGACACTCCTCGATGTTTCCCGAGACCCTGTGCCCACTGCTTTGCAGTTCCTGACCACCGATAATCCCCGTGAATAACATCCTTGCCGCTTGTACATTCTTTCCCAGTTGTTCCTGTTGTTACAAGATACCCCTAGTACTCTCCGTTTTTTCGAGAATCCTTTGTGCCTTCTGCTTTGCAGCTTCTTTTTGCACTGCGGATAATTCACTTAATCGGGTTTCGTTCATACCCAGTTGTTCATATGCTTTCCAAAATACCTGAAAATGCTATCTGATCTTTCAAAATCCTCTGCAGCCTATTGCTCTTGATTCTCCTTGCCTGCTTGCATTAAGATTAATTCCATATGTCTAGCAACATTCTTTAAAATTCTTTGTGATTGTCATTCTGTTCCTATGGATTCAGCGTGTGTGTGAATACTCGCAATTGTCAATTAATCCTTGGAATTTTTCTTTCCGGCTCAGACATCCTTCCAGATATGAGCTGGTTCTTGCCCAATCCAGATTTGATCGGGTGCACCTCTAAGTCTATTCAACTTATTCATCTTTTGATCAGAGCCTCTGCTTATGATCCTTTGTCTTGAAATCATAATTCCTTTGTACCCAAGCATCGAATCATTCAGGCGTTTCTATAAGCCGATGCCTTTGCATCCCCTTCTTCATTTGATTGATTACCGATAATCACATCAACTCGGTCGTGAATCGCCAGATCCATTGTTGGGTTGTTATCCGACAGTGTCCTTCACATCCAAAATCTTGTGAGTTTTTCCCTGATATATAATACCTTCGGTAAATTGTATCATCTGCTTTGACTTCGATACTCTGCTTTCGAACTCGTATCTTTTGCTTGGTTGATGGTTGTATAGATTCGTAAAAATTCCCCAATGGGTTGAACTTATGCCTTCCATAATCCATGTGAACCCGAGAGTTCTCACGAGTCTTACTCTTCTGGTACTTCGCCAGATAAATCTTCTGCACTACAATTTCTTCGAAAACAAGGAGTGAATGAAAGGTTATGCATTGAAGAAGTGGGAGTCGACCTTGAACTTTGTGTTCATGCCCATGGACCTAATGTGGAACTTATCTTGGAAGCTTCTTGTCATAATAATGATCCCCTTATTATAATTTCATCTGGTATCTATGTTTGGTCCTTTGCAACCGTGGTTCTGACCATGATTGTCGTCCTTTAATTCCATTTCTCGGACAAGTTAAAGCACTTGTCTTCTACAGATCAATGCATCTCCATAACCTCTATTTTGATCTTCCTCCGAGTATTACCCTCTGGTATCTCGAGAATATCATGGGACTACATAACTTCTTATGAGTTCTTCCTCAACTATTATTTCTCGCCGATTCCAAGTTTCCACGGGTTCTGGGTTATTAGTCATTTGAGAACACCGATAAGTGAATCGATTCCGCACCATGATTCTATAACTCTAAGTAATTTTCGTTGCTTACGAGTTTAATAATCCTTCAAGTCATTCCTAGCCTGATCAGCTATATCATTATCGTACTAATTTTTTTAACTATGCTGTCTGGTCCATTCTTCCCGAAGCACAATCTTCGACGATGAGCTAAGCTTACGTCGATCTTCCTCGTCATATCGTTTCGCCCTGAACAACAAGCTTGATTTCGAGTTTGTGTCATACCCGTGGTTCCAATAACCTTTTGCTTCATCATTCCTTTGACTTGATGTCATCGCCGATCGATTACATCTTCATGAAATCTCTCGACAAATGTGTCGTGATCATCATCAACATTCTGAGCTCTTCCAGGATATCAATCGCATTCATGATGAGAAATACAATCCTTGCCCCTCGACGATTTGTGTTATCATGGACAACATTCTTGCCTTACCCAACACAAACTTGTTCATATAATTTTGGAAATACATTCTTTTTGGCATGTCGGGGTTGTTGCTGAGCCCGTCGACCACATCCTCATCTTTTCCTTGCTGAAATTGTATGACTTATTTTCTAAGTTGTTTCCGATGGATCCTTTGTGTATCCAAGGTCTGACCTGTGCTTGAAAACCATGTTAATGCTACCTCGATGCATGACTGAGGTATTCTGAATATCAACAAGAACATTGGAAGCACATTGCCGAATGTTTCTTGATATATTATCCAAACACCGTTGTATGGGTAGTATCATGATTCTTCCCTCGCCGCCTTTATCTAAATGCTTTTGAACTTGCTGTCATATCATGTATATCCTGCTCCGCTTCCCCTTGGGAAGGATATACTCCTAATTCTTGTGTGTAAACACATTTTCCTTTCCATTGGTCTGATTAATCCGATAATTTCTTTTTCCTTTCCATTGGTTTCTTTAACCTTCTTGTGATCTATATGATATATGCAGAAATAATTCCCTGCTTAAAAAACACCCCGATGTACAACCTTGTCAGTGAGACCCTGTTACTATTGTTGAAGACATTCCGGTAACCACCGATGGACAAGAACTTTACCTATTGGTCCGCCTTGTTCAACGAGCAGGAAAATAGTTCTCTTCGTCCCTCGCCCTTGGTACCAATGTTGTTGGCAACATAACTGACAGTCTATCATCTGACATGCCTTCTATCGGCCCCCTTTCAACTTTAAACCCACATGGTGGGCCCATAACCCACAGTTCCACAGGATCGGAACCTGACTCTCCTGTATATCCTTTATTCCGAAGTATCTTTTCCTCTTGGCTTTGTGTGTTGTCACGAGCCACCCTCCGAGAGATGACCGATACTCTGAACCCCCTTCTCACACGTTGTTCAGGTATTGATCGTTTGTTCATTCGCTTGAAACATCTTATGGTACCTTCATACTTTGCTCTCGATGTTTTTCTTAAGTTTCAACTCGAGAGATAATTCTGCCACATTCCCTGAATTGTTCACTAGATAATTAACCCTATAAGGGTCCGTTCTTCCGAAGTTACTCTTCACTTCCCCACTTAAATCTCGGGACGAGATTTCTTGTAGTGGAGGAGATTTGTAACACCCCCAGTGTCATGCTATAGTAAACTCCTGTTAATGGTGCCACATCATCATAATTAAATTTTGCTAATCATCACTTTGTTCCAAACCGACCTCAAATTCAAATTAAAAGACAAGTCAAAATATTGTTTCTCGAAACTATAATACTAAAATGTTCGCATTTTAGTATAAATCCCTCTGATCTTTGTCATGTTAAAACCAACATCATTTGACTCACCAATAATTCCCCAATAAATGATGAAGTGGCCCAATAGCACTTATGTAGAGCATTTAATTTCAAACATAAATTTGATGGGTTTGAAACAACCCCGAAAATCTTGTGGGCAACTCCATATTATCGCCAAGTATTTTAGTGACAAGTCTCCCGTTCAACAAAAATCATTTGGTACAAAATAAAAATACAAAACAATAACTAAAGAAGAAAACAAAGAGAGGTAATAATCAAAGGAAAAACCAGGACTGTGCGCTTAAATGGCCCAATGAACAGTGCAGCCCAGCCCACCTCTAGTCTCCTTCAACCTCCAGTTCATCCCCATCGCGCTGGAGGCAGAGCGCTCGTTCAAATCGCCGATGCACACGCGTCGTCCATCCCGCGGTTCCTCCCGTTGGTTAAGACGTCGCCAGCGCACCCTCCCGAAACCCTAGCCTCTGTTCTTCCCCTCATCCATTCCCTCTCCCGATTCACTGCGTCCAAGCAGCTGCCGTCATGGCCGCCTCATCATCTCCGCGGCCGTCGTCGTCCCCTCCGGCCGAGCTTGCGCCAGGAGCTCCACCTGCCTCCCCTGCTTCCCCTACGCGGATCAACTCAAGCTCGGAGCCCCCACCTCGACTGAATCGACTGCCTTCTTCAACCTGTGCCGCCGGTCGTCGCCTTCGGGTCCTCCACCACCGAACCTCCCCAGCCTCCCCGAGCGCACCGACGAGCTTTGCGGTGAGGCCCTCGACCGATTCCCCCTCTTTTCCCCTTCGATCTGTAACCGTAGCCTTCACCGTAGTTGCCACCGTAGCTTTGCGTCCATGTACGTGCGTCGCAGCCACGACTGTTTGCTACTGCTACCGCTCGTTACCGCTGCACCTTGTACTGCTGCTGCTATACACTATTGCTTGCACCTGCTGATGCCTACCCGCTGTTTTCTACTCATGCTTTGCCGTTGCTGCTTTTTGCTGTCGTTGCCGCTGCTCCATGGCTGTTGCTGCTCCCTGCGTCCCGTGCTCCCCCTCTCGCGCTCACGACGCGCTTCACTGGCCCCGCCACCGTCCGCAAGCGCGCCGCACCCGCCGGTGGCCGCCCGTGCCCGCGCGCCTCCTCCCCCGCGCTCGGCCCTGCACCCATGGCCGCGGACGCCTGTCGTTCCCCCCGCGAGCGCTCGCCTAACCCCCCCCACTCGCACCTGCACCGTGCTGCAGCCGCCGGCGCGCTCTGCCCACGCCGTTGATGTGCGCTTCTGCTGCGCCGCCGGCCGCCGCCTGGCTGCGTCCACCCGGGGCCACACCCTGCTGTGGCCCGCCGCCGCGGCTTCCTGGCCGTGGCCATGGCCGGCCGGTGCTAACGCACGGCTGTGCGTGTGGCCAATAAGGCCACTGCCACATGGGGCCAGGCCCTTGTCTAATTAGGGCCATTAGATTAGTACTAACACCCATGCCCTAACAGTCACAGACAGGCGGCCCCCCACTATTGAATTACCCCTTTAGTTAAATTCTAGCCAATGACATGTGGGCCCCATTGACTCTGTTGACCAGTCAACAGTCAACTCTTGACTGCTGACTGGGCAGTCAACAGGGCCCCACTGTCATCCCCACAGTGCCCACTGCTGGGTATACTTCTGGGTGTGTCTAGCCTTTTTCATTCTATATTATTTGAATTAAATATATTCTTGAAAACCCTTTTAATCTTTGGAAAATCATAGGAATTAAACCGTAGCTCGGATGGAAATGTTTTCTAGATGAAAGTTGCTCAGAAAAACGTGATGAATCCGAATTCGCTGTCCGTTCGTCCACCACACATCCCTAGAATAGCAAAAATTGAACCTTTCCCCTCCGGTTCGTCTGTCCGAAAATGGCAAACTTCGGAAAAGCATTCCCGGATGTTATCCCCTTCGCCGGTAACATGTAGCACCACGTTAGAACACGTCTAGCTCTGCCTGTTGTCCTATTTATGCACTTGCTTGCTATGTATTTACTGTTTATCCCCCCTCTTCTCTTCAGTAGACCCCGTGACGGTTGCCGATGCCGCTGTGATCGACTACATCACCGACGGCCCCTCCTTCTCGTCTGAGCAACCAGGCAAGCCCCCCTTCGATCATCCCGATATCGCCCATTCCCTTCTCTCATGCTTGCATTAGATTTTGATACTCTAATTGTTCTCTCCTATTCTGATGCATAGCCTACTTTTGTAACCTGCCTATTGTTACCTTACCTGCTTATCCTAAACTGCTTAGTATAATTTGGTTAGTGATCCACCAGTGACCCCCACGTTGTCCTTGTTGCCCCTGCTTCATCATCGAAGACCTGATCAACGGTATCGAAGACCAGGCCTCGGCACCGCACATCACTTTCCCCTTAGTTGCTCGACACTACTGTGTTACTATCGAGTGCCGAGGGTGAGACCTCATCAGCACTTCTGATGTTAACCTGTAGTGTAGCTATTCGGTCGTGGTCATGGAGGGTGATTTCCTCCTTAACCACTTCCGATACGGCTCTGTCATGCAACCCCTAGGGTGTGAACCTCGAGCATGGATCCTCTTCCGTTCACCTTGATGATTACATCGAGTGGAATTCACCGGGGGTGATTCCTCAGGTTTTCCCCTTGATGTTTGGACACACGGATACTTGGACTTTACAACTGTTACTTGGAAAGGCGGGTCGACCCTGAGGGGTACCCGCGAGTGATGTGGAGATGGGTTAACCTGGAGGGTGCCCGCGAGATAATTACGAGGCGTGGCCGGGCATTCCTAGCCCTTGCCGCAAGTCCTCGAGACGGGGCAACGGGGTCACATCTTTTGTGAGTCTCTGCTTGTTACCGCGTGTTCCTAATCCACTACGATTTGGAGATTTGGTCCGAGGGGCCTCTGGCCTGATAGCACCAACCATCACATGGGCATAGTATGGGCGTTCTACGTCGTATGCATCAGCCGAAGCTTAATAGACGTCAGCAACTGAGCGGCGCGCGCCGGGTTGGACTGCGTAAGCACCTGCCTTGTTTAAGGAGGTAGCTAGATCTGCTCACCGGCTGCGTTCGCAACATGCAGGAGTTCCCGGGGCGACGATCCATGACCCCTGGGGGCATAGGTTTAGTCTGGCGTGCTTGACCTCTCTATTAAGCCTAGGTCGGGTTGGAGCGTATTGTTTGGCCGAGGCCGGGCATGACCCAGGAAAGTGTGTCCGGCCGGAGTTAATCGAGCGTGGTGGGTAAGTTGGTGCACCCCTGCAGGGAAGAAAAAAATCTATCGATAGCCTGTCCTACGTAACTGACACTTGGAGTTGTATCCCGATCGATACAACTAGAACTGGATACTTGAGATGAGACATGGATATGAGAAATGGATAGTATGGCTCTGGGATTGCTTTCTCGCAAGGAGTCGAGAAAGGATCTGTGGCCGAGGTTGATAACACTTCTACTACTTTACTTTATGCTACTCTACTCCCTCCTGTTGCTGCAAGATGGTGGTTTCCAGAAGATGCTAGTCTTCGATAGGCTAGGCTTTCCCCTTCCCTTCTGGCATTCTGCAGTCCAGTCCACAGATACAACCCTTTTCATTGATACGGATGCATATGTATTATAGATCCTTGCTTGCGAGTACTTTGGATGAGTACTCACGGTTGCTTTGCTCCCCCTTTTCCCCCTTTCTTCTTATTTCCGGTTGATGCAACCAGATGTTGGAGCCCAGGAGCCCGATGCCACCGCCGATGCCTACTACTACGTGGAGACCGGCGACGACCAGGAGTAGTTAGGAGGCTCCCAGGAAGGAGGCCTTGCCTTTTCGATCGATGTTGCTTTTGTGCTAGCCTTCTTAAGGCAAACTTGTTTGACTCATGTCTGTACTCAGATGATGTTGCTTCCGCTGACTCTTGTGTATTCGAGCATATGTATTCGAGCCCTTGAGGCCCCTGGATTGTAATATAAAGCTTGTATTATTTTAATTTGTGTCTAGAGTTGTGTTGTGATATCTTCCCGTGAGTCCTTGATCTTGATCGTACACATTTGCGTGTATGATTAGTGGATGATTGAATCGAGGGCGTCACACTACTCCTGCTATTGATTCTTATAGGTCGCATGTTTTGATGATGCCAGTTCTGCTATGCATGATACTTATCATGTAATTACTTCTATGCTTCATAATACTGTGCCACTAGGTGAATTTCTTGATGAACAACTTGCTAGGGCTAGAGATAATGAAATTATTGAAATTGATAATATTGATGAAAGTGATGATGAAGATTCTCCCCATAGATATGAATTGCCTGATGTACCTGAGGGTTATGTTATGGATGAAAAAACTGCTAGAGACTTTCTTGCTTGCAATGATAGATATGATCTTAAGAAATTATTAGCTAAGCTGAAAGAAAAATCTTTGAATGCTAGAATGAAATATGACCCAGCTTTTGCCACTTCACCTATTTGTATTTCCGATAAGGATTATGATTTCTCTGTCGATCCTTAGATAATTACTTTGGTTGAATCTGGTCCTTTTTATGGCTATGAATCCGGAACTGTTGTCGCACATCTTACTAAATTAAATGATATTGCCACCCTATTTACTCATGAGGAAAAAATTCGTTACTACTATATCCTTGATTTATTTTCATTCTCATTAATGGGTGATGCTAAAACATGGTTTAATTCTCTTGATCATGGTTGTGTGCATAGTCCCCAGGATATGATTTATTACTTCTCTGCTAAATATTTCCTCGCTTACAAGAAACAAGCGGCCTTAAGGGAAATATATAATTTTGTGCAAATTGAAGAAGAGAGTCTCCCACAAGCTTGGGGGAGGCTTCTGCAATTACTTAATGCTTTGCCTGATCATCCTCTCAAGAAAAATGAAATAATTGATATCTTTTATAATGGACTAACCGATGCTTCCAGAGACCACCTGGATAGTTGTGTTGGTTGTGTTTTCAGGCAAAGAACTATTGATCAAGCTGAATTGCTATTGAATAATATGTTGAGTAATGAAAATAATTGGACACTTCCTGAACCAACTCCTAAGCCAACTCCGAAGAAAAGGGGTATTCTATTTCTCAGTCCTGAAGATATGCAAGAGGCAAAGAAATCTATGAAAGAAAAGGGTATTAAAGCTGAAGATGTTAAGAATTTACCACCTATTGAAGAAATACATGGTCTTGATAACCCGACACAGGTTGTAAAGGTAAATTCTCTCTATAGATTTGATGAAGGTGATATTCCTCGTTATAAGTCTGCTAGCCAATGCTTAGATAAGTCTGTTAATTTTATTGTTAAACAAGTAAACTTCAATGCTTATGTTGGTAGACAATTGAAACGTAATGCTTATATGATTGAACACTTGAGTGATTATATGTCTAGAGCTAAAGTTGAACTTAAACTTATTAGTAAACATGCTTCTATGGTTACCACTCATGTAGAACAAGTGCTTAAAGCTTAGAATGATTTGCTCAATGAATTAAATAATAAGAAAAATGATAATGTTGTTAGAGTTATGACTAGAGGGGTAAAAATGACTCAGGAACCATTGTATCATAAGGGCCACCCTAAGAGAATTAAGCAAGATTCTCAGATAACTAATGTTGATGCACCTAGTCCTTCTAAGAAGAAGAAAAAGAAAAATGATAGGACTTTGCATGCTTCTAGTGAACCTGTTGTTGACACACCTGAGAATCCCAATGATATTTCTATTTCTGATGCTGAAACACAATCTGGTAATGAACATGAACCTAGTGATATGTTAATGATGATGGTCATGTTGATGCTCAACCTAGCAATGACAATGATGTAGAGATTGAACATGCTATTGATCTTGATAACCCACAATCAAAGAATCAACGTTATTATAAGAGAGACTTCGTTGCTAGGAAGCACGGTAAAGAAAGAGAGCCATGGGTTCAGAACCTTTTCCTCCTAAAGCATCCAAGAAAAAGGATGATGAGGATTTTGAGCGCTTTGCTGAACTGATTAGACCCATCTTTTTGTGTATGCGTTTGACTGATATGCTTAAAATGAATCCTTATGCTAAGTATATGAAAGATAATGTTACAAATAAAAGAAAGATACCGGAAGCTGAAATTTCCACCATACTTGCTAATTATAATTTTAAAGGTGGAATGCCTAAGAAACTAGGAGATCCAAGAGTACCAACTATACGATGCTCCATTAAAAGAAACTATGTTAAAACTGCTTTATGTGATCTTGGAACCGATGTTAGTGTTATGCCTCTCTCTTTATATCGTAGACTTGATTTGAATAATTTGGCACCTACTGAAATTTCTTTGCAAATGGCCGATAAATCAACTGCTATACATGTCGGTATTTGTGAGGACGTGCCTGTTGTGGTTGCAAATGTTACTATTTTAATGGACTTTGTTATTATTGATATTCCCGAGGACGATAGTATGTCGATTATCCTTGGTAGACCCTTTTTGAATACTGCAGGGGCTGTTATTGATTGCAACAAAGGCAATGCCACTTTTCATGTTAATGGTAATGAGCATACGGTACACTTTCCGAGGAAACAACCTCAAGTCCACAGTATAAATTATATTGGAAAAATTTCAACAATTACTATTGGAGGTTTTGAATTTCCTCCTCCTACTGTCAAGAAGAAATATGATATTCTTATTATTGGGGACGTGCATATCCCCGCTGAGGTAACCTAGTGCTATTCGAAAATTCTCCGGTTTCATGCGATTCGGACTGAGTTTGTTAACAAGACTTGATCAACCTTGTTAGTGGATTCCTTTTGATGAGCATGAGATGGATGAAGTTAGAAAGCACAACTTTCTGTACCCTCCTTTTACTTTCTGTTATTTAGATTTAATAAAGCAAAAATAGTATTTTATGTCTGTTTTCTGAATTATCCTTGCAATAAAAAATACCCCAAAAATAAAAGTTCTCCAAATGTCCCGAAAATGAGATATGATTTTTTGTAGAATATTTAAGAATATCTGGCACTGAGAACACATCAGGGGGAGCCACCACCTGGCCACGAGGGTCCAGGGCACGCCCCCTGCCTTGTGGGCCCCACGTGGCCCCTCTCCACTTATCCTTGCACCCACACACTCCGTCGTCCTCCAAAAAAAATCACCCACCAGCTCAAACACGAGTTCTAGCTCATCTTGCTGCCATTTTCGATCTCCTTGCTTAAAGCTCCATTCACAAAACTGCTTTGGGGGATTGTTCTTCGGTATGTGACTCCTCGAATGGTCTAATTAGTTTTGGTCTAGTGCTTTATTTATTGCAAATTATTGCTGCTTAGGTGACCCTGTTCTTGAGCTTGCATGTCAAATTTATATGGTCAAAAGTAGTTTTAATGCATGATATAGCCTCTAGGCACTTGTGGGAGTAGTTGCTATCAATTTTGTTGATTGGTTCACTTTTATTTTCAAAAAAATGATGAAGAGACTATTGAGGGGCTCTTCGAGCCGGAGCTCGAAGGATAAGCAAAGTGAAGAGGATAAGAAGCCCAAATATAATCTCCCTCGCACCACGGAGGTTCAGCCGTGTGAATGGCCTTATGATGAGTTCTTGGGAGCAGCCGGGATTCATGATGATTTTTATTACTTGGCTGAGAATGCGGGCCTCATCGACTTCCTCCGCGACCAGCGCGAACAGTATCTCCTCCTCACTAATATTTTCATGCAAAAATTTTACTTTCATGCTAAGAAATCACCACCTTCAGTGGAATTTCACTTATATGATGAGGTTAAGGTGTTGTCACTATATGATTTCTGTCGGGTCTGCAAGACACCCTTTGCGGGCAGCATAGAGGAACCACATCGTAATGATGTGGAAGGGTTTATTGATATGATTGCTGTAGGGGAAACGAGGAATGTTTCCGATGCAAGAATCACTAGCATACATTTTCCTGTTCTACGTTACTTTGCAATATTTGCTAGTAGATGCTTAATTGGTCGTGGTAACAGTGGAAACCTTAGTGCCCCTCATATTGTTATTTTGCGCCATGCCTTGTTTTGTGATGCTACTTTCAGTTTAGGCGCTATTGTTGCTAAACAGTTAAATTTGAAGCGTACGAAGGGTCCCATCTTTGGAGGCATCTTTGCTTCGCGCCTTGCTGCACACTTTAACATACCTATTAGGCATTATGAGAAAGAGGAAAAGTTGCTGCCCCCTATTCTCTTAGACTATAAAAGTATGGTAGCACATGATTTTATTGTTAAAGATAAGAAGAAGATTCTTAAGTATAAATTGATATTTGATAAAAATTACTGTGAGATTATTACCTTGCCTGCACCCTCTCTGTTTAACATACTTTCAGGCACGTACCTCATCTTGCCGGAGGCCATTTATGCGTACTGGAGCCTAACACAAGTTCCAGAGCCTGAGCCACCACTTGACCCTTATCGGCAGTCTGTTTATCAGTGGGATCCGGAGGAGATCGCCAAACAGTGGCACCCAGAGGACACTCCTCCGCACACCGGGAGAGCAGCTTTGATCCTTGAGCATAGACCAACTTAGGCCAAAAGCCTAAGCTTGGGGGAGTACGTATTTCTCACCGACATTACATTCATGTTCACACACTCATGCCAGTTGTCGGTGCTCATACATTTTCATTGTCCTATCCATGCTAGTTTATTTTCTGTTTTAAGCATTCTTCTTGTGTGTTTGAAAAACCTTAAGAAAAACAAAAACATTAGTTGTAGCTTTTAGCTAGTTTACTTTCCATGCCTGTAGTAGTAATAATTAAAAGAAAACCCAAAAAGATTTCTCGTTCTTCTTTTGCTTGTTGGGAGCTTTCCCGTGTAAATTGTTTTATTTCTTTTCTTTTCTTTGGGGGTCGAGAGCAGAAGACCATGATGAAAATGTTGAGTGGCTCTTATATGCATTATTGTTGATTTAACCAAGAGCCCATATTACCTTGTCTTCTCCCTTGAATTGAATGCTTGTAGATTCCAGTTTAGTCCAATGCACGTGCACTATTATTATTATCCACACCGTTCGGTCGTGCAAGTGAAAGGCAATAATGACGATATATGATGGATTGATTGAGATGAGAAAAGTTGGTATGAACTTGACCTATCTTGTTTTTGTAAATATGATTAGTTCATCGTTCCTGATTGAGCCTATTATGAATGAAACATGTTTGCAATGACAATTATAGATTATAGTTGCTCATGCCATGCTTAATTTGCTAGGAGTGTATAATGTTTTACCTAGCATGCCAACATGCTACTAAAATGGTTGTGATGTGGTATGATAGGGTGGTATCCTCCTTTGAATGATTCAAGTGGCTCGACTTGGCACATGTTCACGCATGTAGTTGAAACAAAATCAACATAGCTGTCGATGTAAAAACCGGCGGATCTCGAGTAGGGGGTCCAGAACTGTGCGTCTAAGGTCGATGGTAACAGGAGCCATGGGACATGATGTTTACCTAGGTTCGGGCCTTCTCTATGGAGGTAATACCCTACTTCATGCTTGATTCATCTTGATGAATATGAGTATTACAAGAGTTGATCTACCTCGAGATCGTAATGGCTACAACCCTAGAAGTCTAGCATGTATGACTATGATTTTGATTCTTGCCTCTACGGACTAAGCCCTCCGGTTTATATAGACACCGGAGGGGACTAGGGTTGTACAAAGTCATTACAGAGAAAGGAATCTTCATATCCAAACGCCAAGCTTGCCTTCCACGCCAAGGAGAGTCCCATCCGGACACGGGTGAGAGTATTCGGTCTTGTATCTTCACAGCCCATCAGTCCGGCCCATGTCCAATAGGCCGGACGCCCGAGGAACCCTTAATCCAGGACTCCCTCAGTAGCCCCTGAACTAGGCTTTCAATGACGATGTGTCCGGCGCGCAGATTGTCTTCGGCATTGCAAGGCGGGTTCCTCCTCCGATGACTTCAAAGGGCTGTATTCGGCCTTCCATTTAATGTCGTTCCCATCGGCTTCTATGCATGCGCAGCTTCAGCTTCCATGTGTTGAGTGAATACGAGAGGTCAGGGTATTTTTCACATATAACACCCCGGCCATGTAAGAAAAGCGTCTATTTAAAGGGATTGGATCTCAGATCCATTCCACATCACGCGAAAAATCCTCAGAGCTTGCTAGGAAAAACCACTCCAACATGGCCAGCGCTCCGAGATCTTCCTCCCGTCCCCATGGCCCAGAAAAAGGCGATTGGGAGAGATGTTCCATATCCCACGGTCAGCTGGTGAAGCTACAAACACAGGGATCCCCCCCCCCCCCGCAGATCTAGTCTCCGTTCGAGCAGGATTGACTTCCTTCAACGGCGGGGCTCAGGCTGAGAATCCCCAATCGATCCAGGGGGAACGAGTGTGCTTTGTCCCCTACTTGCTAAGAGGCTTTGGATTTCCAATCCATCCGTTCCTCCGAGGGCTTCTGGAGTATTATGGCCTTCAACTTCACAACTTCACTCCTGCCTCCATCCTGCACATCGTGGGTTACGTCGCTCTTTGCGAGCTATTCCTGGGTTGCGAAGCCCATTTTGAATTGTGGAGGAAGTTATTCTGCCTCGTCCTCCGCAACCAAGATGGATCAATATTTGAAATGGGCGGAGCCGAAGTATGGCGTATCGCCGAGACGGGATATCTGTCCGGCAGACCGAAGAAGGCATCCGAGGAGTGGCCTTCCGAATGGTTCTATATCGAGGACATCGCCCTTCCTGACCCAGTTCGAATGGGTCTTCCTGAATTTACAAGTGTTCCGTTGAAGAAACGCCACAACAGGCACCCTCGGAGCTTCGAGGAGGAAGATAGTGCGAAAGTCCGTCAACTGATGAGCAAGAAAAAGACGCTTGCTCAGTCCGGATTATCAATAGTTGAGGTAATGGCGACTTCCATAGTGCGAGGGGTGCAGCCACTTCAATACAAAGGGCTTCCCATGTGGCACTATAATGGGGAAGATGACGCCTCCCGCTGCGGTCGGAAGGGTCCGGACACCCCCGCCGCTTTGGCAAAAATATTAGCCGAGTTGTTCAAAGGGGAGGAAGAGGGATTTATTCGCATTAAGCGCAGGGATGGATTCTCCATGTACAATCCTACTAGCTGGGTGAGTTCTAACCCCGCTGCACCACTCGTTCTACTCCCTGAGTTACTTTTAATGAACCTTAATCCATCCATTTGTAACAGAAATGGCGAAAGATCACCGAGGGGCTATACAGCCCCGCCCCATAGCCAGAGGACCACAACCGGGACCTTGACCCCGGATTCAAAGAGGATCTAGACATATTCGTGGTGCTCGAGGATGGGGTGTTCTACCAGGCGAGCTATGACGACACGGAAGTGGCCATCACCGCCGACTATCCCGGTCTTCTCCCTGCCTCACACGTAAGTAATCAGTAGACATCTCCTCCAAAAGAGCCTCCTCGTTCTGCCTCACCCACCGCACTGTCTCGTGCTCCAAAGGGGAGGCGTTCGGCACGCCACGTTACACCAGAGGCTACTCCAAAGAGAGCGACACCCACGTCGGGCAAGCCTTCGAAGAGGAAGGCAACCGAAGGCCCGGCCAAGCCTTCCTCCAAGAGGTATGGCTTCGTAAGTATGCCCCTTGGTAGTCACATCCAACTGTGACATTTTCCGTTTGTGTTTTGCCAGGAAAAGCATTCGTCGGACTATGTCCGGGGGTGCTGCCGGTCATACTCCCAACAACCAGGTTCCAGACCCTTCCATGAAGACAAGGCAAGATACAGGAGTGACACTAGATTGTCCTTTGGCCGAGGATTCGGATAATGTATCCGTCACAAACTCAGAAGTGGAGAGCGCCATGGGTAATCGGCGCCGGAGGGCCGTTCTTCGCGACCCCGATTTTACAAAAGAGGCATTCAATGCTTTTAGCTCGGCGGATGCATCCATCCGCACTGCTCGAGACGGGCTTACCAGAGCCGCAGACCAACATTTGAAAGATATGCGGGTAAGTTCATATTATATCAATCTGATAATTATATACCAGTAGCCCCCGAGACTTGAAGCAGTTGATACAACTGATTTAAGGATCATCGTATAACCAAGTGCTTACGGAGAAGAACAACCTGTTGTCTCAAGAACTAGAAAGGTATCGGACCCAGCTAACTGCTGCTACTGCCGAACTTGAGAAATCCAAGAAGGCGTCCCCTGGTAATGTTCCCTTCCAGTGAGAAAACATAATTATATACCAGCAATGCTAACACTGTTGCTCATCTCATGGCAGGATCATCAGATCAACTCAAGGAGCAACAGAAAGCCGCTCAAGAGGGAGAACAAGAAGCCAAAAGACTACTGGCCGCGGGCGAACATGTGCTGACACGAGTCAGAGAGGAGAAAAACAAGCTCCAGGATTCCAACACCCAGCTAGGCGAAGAACTGAAAGATGTGCGAGCCCAGCTGGCTGACTCCGTGAAGGAAAATAAGAGGCTTCAAGGCGGCATATTTAGTATGTGGTCAAACTTACCTCCGTGTAATTCGAAGATGAAAGGGATTGACAGAGTTATTTCTGTAGGTATGCTGATTGGACGTCCCGAAGAGGAGGTGTCCGGATTCTCGGGCGATCTGTTAGAAGAGCTGTCGCAAATGCACGAGCAAGCTCGGCAGGCAATGTGAAGTGTTGCCAAGGCTTTATGGCCATCCGCCTCCCCTCCAGGAAGAATGGAGGAGCTTATACAGCTATTCAGGGGAGCGCGGCGGCATTTCCGCTTATGGAAGATATCGGCCTGCCGGGAAGGTGCACGAGAAGCCTGGCCCATGGTGAAAACACGGTATACCAAGCTTGATCCGAATCATATGGCTCGGGTCAGACATTTAGGGTCAGATGGAAAAGGAATTCCCGTTAATTTGGTATATGACCAAGTCGAAGTAGCCGCCAAATATTCCCAACAGGATTGTAAGTTAGACAGCCTGTTAGACGGTATAGAGGAGGAAATGTTTGAGTCCAAGTGACTATGTACTTTCCTTGACATATTTGTCCCTAGCCAGATTGTAAAATGATTGTCATGGCAAACCTTTTCGCTTCAACCTCTGGACCCGAAGGTGCGGAGTGTTTCCGAATACCTGAGCGGCAAAAATAGACTGGGGTATGCGTGGAAACTAGGCTTAGGGGTCATAGTTGCTTGAACAGACAAGTTGTATCCGGCTAGCTATATTATATTACATTGTGATTGTAAGAAACATCTTCCAAAGAGAATAGTTCCGTTAAGGGTTCCTTTCCCTGGGTGCACATGCATTAATGTGCATGTCCGAACTGTGATTGCAGAAATTGCAGTATGCGTAGCATCTAGGGGTTCACAATGGGGTGAATGCAAAAACATCTTTAGTCCGCCGACCGAATATTCCCTTAAGAACGCTAGCTTTCGGCTTCACCAAGTCTGAGGTACAAATCCGGATGACCCGGCAGTAACAATCGCAGAGGTGCTCCCTTTATGCCCTAGCCGAACTAACGGGAACGTAGGGCATAAGCATAGAAGCCAGGCAACCCAGCCTGGCCAAAACTTAAGTCATATCGATGCATATAATGGCGAAGAAAAGGTCCACATGGGAAAAACACGCATATGTGATGAGCGTGATGCTCGGAAAAATAACAATAATAAGCTTCTATCCAAGAAGCCCCCAGGTATAATGGACGTACATATTTGAAGATGTGTACGTCACGGTTGCACGGTTTAGCCACACGAAAGTTTAAGGCTAAAAAAGAAAAAACCGAAAAGGGAGGAAAAAATAATGGAAAAAATAGGGAGAAGGAGACGAACAAAGAGTACGGCGCTAGGCATAGAATCTTCGGAGTCTGGCCGCGCTCCAGGGGTTAGGCTCTAGACGATTGTCTGACGCATCATGCAGGTGGTACGCTCCTCCAGTGAGAACTTCGTCAATGATGAAGGGACCCTCCCACTTGGGCTTGAGTTTGTCCTTTTTCTTCTCCGGCAAGCGTAGAACGAGTTCGCCAACATTATAAGTCTTGGCCTGTACTTCTCTGCTTTGATATCTGTGGGCCTATTATTCATAAAATGCGGAACGGGCTTTTGCAACATCGCGCTCCTCCTCCAGGGCATATAGGCTGTCATGCCGATCAAGCTCGGCCTCTCTCTCTTCGTACATGCGCACTCGAGGTGAGTCATGAAAAATGTCGCAGGGTAACACAGCCTCCGCGCCGAACACCATGAAGAAAGGTGTATATCCAGTGGTGCGGTTGGGCATGGTCCACGATGACCCATAAGTATAGGGGATCTATCATAGTCCTTTCGATGAGTAAGAGTGTCGAACCCAACAAGGAGCAGAAGGAAATGATAAGCGCTTTTCAGCAAGGTATTCTCTACAAGCACTGAAATTATTGGTAACAGATAGTTTTGTGATAAGGTAATTTGTAGCGAGTAACAAGTAACAAGTGTAAATAAAGTGCAGCAAGGTGGCCCAATCCTTTTTGTAGCAAAGGACAAGCCTGGACAATTTCTTATATAGAGAAAAGCGCTCCCGAGGACACATGGGAATTATCGTCAAGCTAGTTTTCATCACGTTCATATGATTCGCGTTCGGTACTTTGATAATTTGATATGTGGGTGGACCGGTGCTTGGGTGATGTCCTTACTTGGACAAGCATCCCACTTATGATTAACTCCTATTGCAAGCATCCGCAACTACGAAAGAAGTAATAAGGTAAACCTAACCATAGCATGAAACATATGGATCCAAATCAGCCCCTTACGAAGCAACGCATAAACTAGGGTTTAAGCTTCTGTCACTCTAGCAACCCATCTTCTACTTATTACTTCCCAATGCCTTCCTCTAGGCCCAAACAATGGTGAAGTGTCATGTAGTCGACGTTCACATAACACCACTAGAGGAGAGACAACATACATCTCATCAAAATATCAAACGAATACCAAATTCACATGACTACTTATAGCAAGACTTCTCCCATGTCCTCAGGAACAAATGTAACTACTCACAAAGCATATTCATGTTCATAATCAGAGGGGTATTAATATGCATATAGGATCTGAACATATGATCTTCCACCAAATAAACCAACTAGCATCAACTACAAGGAGTAATCAACACTACTAGCAACCCACAGGTACCAATCTGAGGCTTTGGGACAAAGACTGGATACAAAAGATGATCTAGGGTTTGATAGGACATGGTGCTGGTGAAGATGTTGATGGAGATTGACCCCCCTCTCGATGAGAGGATCGTTGGTGATGACGATGGCGATGATTTCCCCCTCCCGAAGGGAAGTTTCCCCGGCAGAACAGCTCTGCCAGAGCCCTAGATTGGTTCCGCCAAGGTTCCGCCTCGTGGCGGCGGAGTTTCTTCCCGAAAGCTTGCTTATGATTTTTTCTTGGACGAAAGACTTCATATAGCAGAAGATGGACACCGGAGGCCTGCCAGGGGGCCCATGGTCAGGGTGTGGGCCCCCTTTGGTATTTTCTTTGCTCAGTATTTTTTATTATTTCCAAAAATAACTTCCGCGGAGTTTCAGGACTTTTGGTGTTGTGCAGAATAGGTCTCTAATATTTGCTCCTTTTCCAGCCTAGAATTCCAGCTGCCGGCATGAAACTCGAACCCCTCGAACCGAGCCGAGATTTTGAGAATGGTGTTATGGTAAGCCGCCATTTTTGGGTCTTTGGCATCGAAATCTCCATTTATTTGAGATATTGCGAGGTTTGAGTCCCCGTGTACTTCCAGGTGTTGTATGCCCATGAAGATAGCCATCCGAAGACCATGCAACAAGGCCTCATATTCGGCTGCGTTGTTGGAGTCTGTGTATAATATTTGGAGTACGTACTGAACTACGTCTCCAGTGGGGGACATTAAAACAACGCCCGCCCCTAACCCCACAAACATTTTGGAACCATCGAAGTACATAACCCAGTTGGAATACGTGTCGTACTCTTTAGGGAGTTCGGCCTCTGTCCATCCGGCGACGAAGTCGGCCAGTACTTGGGATTTAATGGTGCAGCACGGTTTATATGTTATGTCGAATGGAAGGAGCTCAATGGCCCACTTAGCAATCCGGCCCGTGGCATCGCGGTTGTTTATTATGTCGTTGAGTGGTACCTCGGAAGCCATCGTAATCGAGCACTCTTGAAAGTAGTGTCGCAGCTTCCGGGATGCCATGAAGACCGCGTATGCTATCTTTTGGTAATGAGGGTATCGGGATTTGCATGGTGTGAGGACAGTGGATACGTAGTACACTGGTTTCTGGAGCGGGAATTTGTGTTCGTCCTGCTCTCGCTCAACGACGAGCACGGCGCTCACCACCTGGTGTGTTGCCGATATGTATAATAACATGGGTTCGTCGACGTTCGGCGCGGCCAGGATTGGGTTGCTCGCTAAAAGGGCCTTTATTTCCTCAAGTCTGGCCCTTGCCATGTCCATCCACTCGAAGTGGTCGGTGCGTCGGAGAAGGCGATAAAGTGGCAATGCTTTTTCTCCCAATCTGGAGACAAAGCGGCTTAAAGCTGCCACACATCCCGCGAGTTTTTGGACCTGTTGGCATAGCCAATTGTGACAAAGCTCGGATTTTGGCTAGATTTTCCTCAATTCCTCTATTGGAAACGATGAAGCCCAGCAGTTTTCCGGCGGGGACACCGAAAACACACTTTTCCAGCGGGGACGCCATAAGCACACTTTTCTGGATTGAGCTTGATGTCATATGTCCGGAGGTTGTCGAATGTGAGACGTAGATCGTCTATCAATGACTCGACGTGACTAGTTTTGATGACGATGTCATCCACGTATGCTTCAACTGTCTTGCCAATTTGTTTCTCCAGGCATGTTTGGATCATGCGTTGGTAGGTGGCGCCAGCATTTTTGAGCCCGAAAGGCATAGTGTTGAAGCAGAAAGGCCCATATGGGGTAATGAATGCCGTTGCGGCTTGATCGGACTCCTTCATCTTGATTTGATGGTACCTGGAGTATGCGTCGAGGAAACACAGTGAGTCGTGTCCTGCGGTTGTATCAATGATATAATCGATGCGTGGGAGGGGGAAGGGATCCTTAGGGCAGGCCTTGTTGAGGTCTTTGAAATCGACGCATAGGCGCCAGGATTTATCATTCTTTGGTACCATCACCAGGTTTCCTAGCTAGTCCAGGTGTTTTATTTCTCTGATGAATCCGGCCTCGGGTAACTTGGCTAGCTCCTCTCCCATAGCTTGTCGTTTGGGTTCGGAAAAACGCCGCAGTGTTTGCTTGACCGGTTTATGTCCCTTTAATATATTGAGGCTGTGTTCGGCCAACCTGCGTGGGATTCCTGGCATATCAGAAGGGTGCCAGGAGAATATGTCCCAGTTCTCACACAGGAACTCTCGTAGCGCGGCGTCGACCGTTGGGTCGAGTTGTGCCCCGATGGATGCTGTCTTCTTGGGGTCCGTCGGGTGGACTTGAAATTTTACTATTTCATCTGCTGGTTTAAAGGAGGTGGATTTGGGTTGTTTGTCCAGGATTACGTCATCCCTATCCACAATAGAGCGCAGCGCAGTTAGCTCTTCGGCCGCGAGTATTTCAGATAATGCCTCGAGGGCCAGGGATGCAGTTTTATTTTCGGCGCGGAGTGCTATGTCCGGATCACTGGCAAGAGTGAGGATACCGTTGGGCCCAGGCATCTTGTGCTTCATGTATCCGTAATGAGGTATAGCTTGGAAGCGTGTAAATGCATCTCGCCCCAATAGGGCGTGATATCCGCTGTTGAAAGGAGCCACTTGGAAGGTTATCTCTTCGGACCGATAATTATGCGGTGTGCCGAATACCACGTCGAGCGTGATTTTTCCCTCGCATCGCGCCTCCCGGCTGGGAATGATTCCCCGGAAGGTCGTGCTACTTTGCTCGATGCGGCTCCTATCTATTTCCATTTTATTGAGCGTATCCTCGTAGATGAGGTTTAATCCGCTGCCGCCGTCCGTGAGCACTTTGGTGAGCTGAAACCCATTCACAATTGGATTGAGGACCAAGGCAGCTAGTGCCTGGACTGTCCGGAACTTTGGTTCGTCACTGGCATTGAAAGTTATGGCCGTGTCGTTCCAAGGGTTTATTGCTGCGACTTGGCAGACTTCGGCGAGGTTGCGGAAAGCCCTTTTACGCCGATTGTTTGAAGCGGAAGTCTCAAAGACTGTCAATACGCTGGGGTCGTCATCTTCCGGGGGGTGTTGCACTAGTGTATTTTTTGTGAGGATATCCTCGCCGCTCTTGGCCACTTGCCGGAGTATCCAACATGCTCTAAGGCTGTGGGTTGGTATGGTGTCCGGTGTTGCATGTATTTTGCATGGCCTATCGAGCCATCCCTCCAGAACGGTTCCGCGCCCCATGATGTGATTAGATTTATTTACTATTGGATCTGGTGCGTCGAGAGGGTGCACCCTTTTTGCTCGGACGAAGGGTTGAATGGAAACTAGTGGTTCCCAGAGAGCTTCCTGAGTTTTCCAGGCGCTTTCCATTACGCAGTACTTCTGTACGATGGTTGCCAAGTCAGCAAAGTGTAATATGCGACGGCGATTGATGGGGTTGAGGAGTCCTTTGTCCGTGCAATTATTGCAGAATGCTGAGATCGCATCTTCGTCGCGGCAATCTTTAATCTTGTCTTTGCCAGGGAGGAATCTGGCCCAAAAGTGATGGACTGTTTCCTGAGACTGCTATCGTATGTACATGAGATCGTGCCTATCTGGGTGGGTGGGTGGCTTCAAATCCGAACCCTGACACAATTTGAAATCCGGAGTTTGAAGAACTTCCGAACTTAATAGCTCGGGCTCCAGGATATTAACTGATTATTCAGGCCCGTCGTCCGATTCTAGGTTCGGAGGGCAGGCTATGTCTTTCCGAAGGCAGGTGTCCGGTTCTTCAAGCTTGGAAATCCGAACACAATTCGTCCTCAGTATAGAGGGAGAGTTGCCGTCTTGCTCCTCAACTACCGCTATCTCGTGGGTGATCGGCGGAGATTTAATTTCTCACTGGTCAGGTTTAAGCCCAATCCGATCGTAGTCTGTAGCGACCCCCAGGGAGGTGATTCGATCTAGGAGTTCATTCAAAGATGATAACTCTGCCGGATCCATCTGCTTAGAGTATTTGGAGCTAACACGGAGGTGGTTTTCGATGACCCGAGAAGTCATCGTTGGCTTAACGACCGTAGGGGCGGTCATGGTAAAGCCGCCCAGCCGGAGGGTTTGGCCTGAGGGCACGGCACCTCTGGCGGTGATACTGTCCTTGATAACAAGGCGAGCCATCAATCCTGTCTTCGTCGTCGCAGCAGAACTCTCAATGAAAGCACCAATGTCGGTGCAAAACCGGCGGATCTCAGGTAGGGGGTCCCGAACTGTGCGTCTAAGGTCGATGGTAATAGGAGACAGGGGACATGATGTTTACCCAGGTTCGGGCCCTTTCTATGGAGGTAATACCCTACTACCTGCTTGATTGATCTTGCTGAATATGAGTATTACAAGAGTTGATCTACCTCGAGATCATAATGGCTAAAACCCTAGAAGTCTAGCTTGTATGACTATGATTATGATTCTTGCCTCTACGGACTAAGCCCTCTGGTTTATATAGACACCGGAGGGAACTAGGGTTGTACAAAGTCGGTTACAGAGAAAGGAAGCTTCATATCCGGACGCCAAGCTTGCCTTCCACGCCAAGGAGAGTCCCATCCGGACACGGGTGAGAGTCTTCGGTCTTGTATCTTCATAGACCATCAGTCCTGTCGGATTTAGGGTTCCGGCAAAACCCTTGAGGTTCGAACACTGGGGTGCACACGAAGATCTCTCCTCTCCCACGCTCTCACACTCCACGATCTCACGGACTAGCTCGCCGAACCCAAAGAACATGAGGACACAAGATTTATACTGGTTCGGGCCACCGTTGTGGTGTAATACCCTACTCTAGTGTGGTGGTGGTGGATTGCCTATTGGGCTGAGGATGAACAGTACAAGGGAAGAACAGCCTCCTGAGGAGATGTGTTCTTGTGCTTGATGAGTTGGTGTGTGGATGAGGATCGCTCAAGATGAGTTCTGGTGGGTGAGGATCCGATCTCCCATCCTACTTTGGTGACTAGTCCTATTTATAGAGGCCCTGGTCCTCTTCCCAAATATTGAGCGGGAAGGGATGCCACAACGGCCAATTTGAAAAGGGACAGCTAGTACAAGCTATCCTAATAAAAGTTGTCTTCGCCTGCCAAAGGCTCTGGTGGTGACGCCGTCTTGGGCTCCACGATGACCTCCGTCTTGCCGTCCCACTGGTCTTGGTCTCGTTGCACCGATATGGAAACCTTTGCTTGACGCCTCAGTACTGCTCGCTTGCGCTTGCCCCCTTAGCACCAAAGAGGAAGCAAGGACACTGTGCGTGCTAGCGCCCGCCTGGCCTTGATCGTCATGGCTCACGTCATGAGAACCTCGCGAGGTTTGCCTTGCCTTGATCTCTCCGCCCCTCGCGAGCTAGCCTGGTGAGGCCGCTCCTGAGGAGGCCTTGTGTCGTCCACCTCGCGAGGCTTGGCCCCTCGCGAGGGTCTTGAGTGCTTGCTGGTGAGGATGGGCCGTACGGGCCCGCTTGTGGAGCCACGCCGTGGGCCGCAGGCAGGCATGTCTGGGGACCCCCGATCCCAGAACGCCGACAGTAGCCCCCGGGCCCAAGGTGCGCTCGGACTTGGCTTCGAGGCGAAGCCAAGGGGCAAGTGCGAAGCGCCGCGGGCCCCCAATAGCCTGCGGCCTTGGTCGACGCGTGGCGGTTGATTGGACGTGGGCGTCTTCGCTTCCCCACGCTGCCTCGGCAACTGCCTGACTTGACGAGTCCCTGCTGCATGCAAGGAAAAACCATCATTACCTGTGATCGTGGGGGCGCTGGTTGGCCTTCTCCTGCTATAAATGGGGAGGGGGCAGAGTCCCCGTCGCCCATCTCTTCCCATTCTGCTCGCTTCTCCCCCTTCGCTCCATTCCCATTAGTGACACTGATGGCGCCACCGAAGAGGTTCTCCGCCGTGGAGAAGGGGAAGGCCCGTCAGGAGGGGCCCGGCTCTTCGGTGTCCAAGCGTGGATGCGGCCGTCACCGCAAGCACACCGCGACCCCCGCTGCTGCTCCCCGCAGCCGTGGCAGGGCCGCTTCGCGTGGTGGGGGTTGCCCCGGTTGTGGCAGCCTTGTCGGTGAAGGGAGATGTGCCGTGGTCACGCGGCCTCCCCGGCCGTGCTTCCACTCGGCGAAGGTGCTGGTGGAGTTCGTCGTCTGGTCGGAGAACCTGGCCGGCAACTGGCTTCAACTCCCGCGCTTCTTCGCCGACGAGCTGCCGGCCGCAAGTCTAGGCAGGCTCTGGCTGCAAGCGGACGGATGCTGCAGCAGGGCTTCCTGGGTCGCGGTTGAGGTCTCCGTCACGGGCAACATAGCCCTGGGCCGCGGCTGGCAGACGTTCGCCCGCGCGCGTGGCCTGGGCAGGCGGTGCACCCTCCATTTCAAGTACGACGGCGACGCGACCCTCTACGTGAGGGTGTTTGGGGAAGATGGTCGTCGCGTCGGGTGCTGCCCCGTGGTCAAAGACGGCGACGAGGTGCTCGGCCTTGGCGATGGTCGTGATGAGGATGAGGGCGAACCCGCCCTTGGTGCCGACCACGTCTCGTCCAGCTACGGCGGTTCTTCCTCCGGCGACAGCTCCAGCAGCGATGGTTATGACCAGCAGCCACGCCGCCGCGCCCGCTTCGAAGGTGGCAGCGGGTCATCTCGTCGCCGCGCCTCCGTGAAGCGCGAGGAGGGGTCTGGCTGAGCCGGCGCCAAGAGCCGCCCTCGCGGTCCGCTGTGGGGGCACGCACCGCTTTTATTTCGTTCTTCCTTTCCCTCCTGCATCAAGAGAGAAACCAGTATGGGGCCCCGGAGGGGTGTGCAACGAACTATGATTTCCCAGTTATTATGCTATGTTTATCGTTCCTGTATTGTGTCACAGCATAAATGTCTTATATAGGTACGTAGGAGTAACTTAGCTTGCCGTGTTTGAAGTAGTCTCCGCCTCACAAGGCACGCATTCACTAGTAGAAAAGGGGGCTTTTGTCCCGGTTAGTAAGGTCCTTTAGTCCCGGTTTTTGAACCGGGACTAAAGGGTCGTTACTAATGCCTCCCCCCTTTAGTCCCGGTTCTTACATGAACCGGGACTAAAGGCCGTCCACGTGGACGCAGACTGGAGCTCCACCTTTAGTCCCGGTTGGTGTTTTTTTTTGAAATTTTTTTTGTCCCGGTTGGTGTTACCAATCGGGACTAAAGGAAATTTTATGATTTTTTTTGAAAAAAAAATTTGCAAATTTTTTTTTGATTTTCAAATTTCAGAATTATTTCAACCTCTAATCTCTAATCACCACCCCTCATCACTGCTCAATTTATCCTCTAATCTCTAATCACCCCTCATCATTCCAAATCATCTAACTTCCCGGACGGTCACCCATCCTCTCACTACTCCAGCCTGAGCACGCTTAACTTCCGGGTTCTATTCTCCCTCGTTTCCAAGTCTGCACATGTTGTTTTCCTGACAATAGTAAGATGTCAATCCTATTAACCCTCAGGAATTTACCTTTAGCATGAAGTGACACATTTCACTGTTTGAGTTTGAAACTATTGTTTAAAAAAACAATAATTATTTAGTAACACTAATATTTCTGGAATAATTAGTTTGACCATTGTTTGACCACAGTTTGACCAGATTTGACCACAGTTTGACCAGATTTGACCAAAATTCAAAACAAGTGAAATAATTATTTAGTAACACTAATTGTCAGAGTAAATGGCCACGGGTAGCCTAGCCGACTACCCCTGACTCTTCAGAAAATTTATCAGGCCTTTGGGCCTTCAAGCACTCCAAGCATTTGGGCCGCCTTCCCCGGCTGGCTACCACTAAAGCCGACTCCCGGAAGGCGACCCAGCCTCACCGACTCCTCCCTAGGACGACTGGGGGGTGGCTGACTCCAAGAAGCCGGCCAAGAAGGACGCCGACTCCTAGAAGCTGGCCAAGACCACAACCACTCCTACATAATGGCGACGTGACGGGGTGTGGCCACAGTGCGGCCCACGACCCCCGAAGCCCGAGGCGGGCATGGCTACAGCAGGCCGTACGGGAGGGACGTCCCCCGTGCGGCTCGGAACTGTAGCCACGCTGGCCTCGACGTCATCCACGACCCACTCCTGTACGGCCCAAGGGTTGCGGGCCCCTCCAGCCAGAGAGAGGCGTGAAGGCGGCCCAGCTTTTCCTAGTCGGCCAGGAGTATAGCCGGCCTCCAGAAGCCGGCTACTCCCTTCCTCGAAACAGGAGCCCCATTAAGGAGACAAGATGAGGTGAGGCTACAGTGATAGCCCCCGAGGTGGCCCACTGTAGCCACGCTCACCTCAACAAAGCCCTCATCATCAGAGGCGCGGCTACAGTAAGCAGCCGCCGACAAGACCCTAGGTGGTGGGACCGGCCTGTCGACCAAGTAGCCGGCAGCCGGCGGGACCCACCAGCCGGCGGGACCCAGCAGCCGGCGGAGAAGCCGGCGAGCGTAAACACTGACGGCTGGGACCCGTTCCCAGTCGGATTACCATTGTACCCCCGGGGGGTAGGCCTATATAAACCCCCCGGAGCACCCATGCAAAGGGTTCGCTTCGGGGTTGGCCTCTGAGCATTGTTGGCTTCTAGTTTAACACCCACGCATAGCACACACACCATAGATAGAGAGAAGCAAGAGCTAGCCTTGTTCTTCTTCTCCCTTGATCTCAACAGCTCTAGGAGCGATTGTAGCTACTCTTTATCGTTCTAGTGATCATGCGGAGACCCCGCAGAGCAGGACTAGGGGTGTTATCTCCTCGGAGAGCCCCGAACCTGGGTAAGATTCGCCGGCGTGCATGTCTTCGCCTCATCCCGTTTCCAGGCACCGGCGACGTTTTATTGGCTCCCACAGTGATAAGCCATCCCTTGGCATATGTCGCACCAACCACCCGACACTAATATTCTAGAATAATTAGTTTGACCATTGTTTGACCACAGTTTGACCACAATTTGAAATTTTTTCAATTTTTTTGCCTCTCAGATCTTAAAAGCCCCGTATCTTTTTTTCTGTTAGGTTTTTGAGGATTTTGAAAATGTTTAACGGGGTTCCCATTTTTGAGTAACTTTTCGGATGTAACTTTTCGAGTAGATAATTTTTCGTATAAAAAACTTTTTCATCCGAGTTCGTATGCAAAAGTTATGCCCATTTTAAGAAATTCCAGAGAGATTTTGCAAATAAAGTCGAAATTCATATTTGTTAATTTTCCCAACAACTAGACCACATATCACATGGGAAACTTATTTTATTTTATTTTTTTGACACTTCCATCATTTTCTTTTGTTTTTTCTAAAACTGAAAAGGCGGTCCACTGGGGGGGTGGGGTTTGAAAATGGGACCTTTAGTACCGGTTCGTGCCATGAACTGGTACTAATGCCTCAAAGCCCATTAGTACCGGTTGGTGGCACCAACCTTTAGTCCCGGTTGGTGCCACCAACCAGGACTAATGGGCATCGCACCCTTTAGTCCCGGTTCGTGGAACCAACCGGGACTAAAGGGCCCAGGTGAACCGGGACTAATGCCTTAGCCGCACGAACTGGGATAAATGCTCACATTAGTCCCGGTTCGTGACTGAACCGGGACTAATGTGAAAACTGCCCTGTGACCAAAGCCCTGTTTTCTACTAGTGATTCCTCAGCACCTGCCCAGGCTTTTTGGGAACTGCAAAAAAAGTTAAGGAACTCCGAGCCTTGATCGCAGGCGCCACCACCAGCCATGACTCCACGCCTCGCATCGCGGTACCCGTGGGGCACGGATTAGGGGAGGAGCGCCAGCTTGCGGCTCGAACGAGGGTGCTTTGCGAAAAAACAAGACACTCATGAGGGCACGAAAAAACAAGATGCTCACGAGGGCACCTGTCCAGCCCCCTCGCGAGGGACGCGAGAGAGAGTACAGGCCAAACAGAGAAATGAAGGCAGAACAGAGGCAGAAAGCGACAGGGCGAGACCAGCAAGAGAAATCAGAAAGCAAATTTCGATTAAAGAGGGGCAAGCCAACTACGGAAAGCAAATGAAAAGCCGCGTCCGGCACCTAGTCTAGTCTTCTTGTCTTCTCACCAGTGCGGAGCTAAGTGCTGCCAGTAGGACGTGGGAGGGAGCCCCAGAGGCCCGAGGGCGGCACTCCTGAGACTCCAGGGCGTGTATAGCCCCACTCATTATTACGTGACAGTGTCACGAGCGGAGACCTTCACAGGCACTGGGCCTTCTTCATAGGCGTTGGACCTTTCTTCAGGGGTAGAACTTCCGGAGGTGCTAGATGTTCCAGGCGTTCTGGATGGGTACCCCGTCCTGCGTCTCCAGGAACGCGGCGCCAGGCCTGGAGACGTGGACGACCTTGAGCGGGCCCTCCCACATGGGTGAGAGCTTATGCAGCCCTTCCCTGGAGAGCACCCGCCTGAGGACGAGGTCACCCACCTCGAGCGTTTTGCGGCAGCGGTACCGCCGCAGCGCCTGCTGATATCTTGCTGCTCGTAGCGTGGCTTCACGGTGGCGTTCCTCCCCCAGCACGAGGTCCATCCCCCGCATGGCGTCCTGCTGCGCCTCATCAAACACCAGGACCCGCGCGGAGCGATGTTTGACCTCGTGAGGGAGAACCGCTTCTGCTTCGTGGAAGAGGAAGAATGGGGTCTCACCCGTTGGCTTGGTGGCGGTGGTGCGGATGGACCACAGCACGCACTGGTGCTCATTGTGCCAGCCCCTACCACAGGCCTCGAGCTTCTTCTAGAAGGTCCTGGTCCTGAGGCCCCTCAGGACCTCTGCGTTGGCGCGTTTGGCCTGACCGTTGCTCCTGGGGTGCGCCACCGAAGCGTAGCAGATCTGCGTTCCAAGGTTAGCACAATATGTCTTTAAGAGGTTACTAGTGAACTGTGAGGCGTTATCGGTGATGATGCGGTTGGGGACCCCGAACCGGCTCACAAGACCCTTAATGAACTTGACCGTGGAGCCAGCTGGGATGGTGCGTACGGCTTCTACCTCCGCCCACTTGGTGAATTTGTCGATGGCGACGTAGAGGTAGCGGTAGCCCCCAGGCGCTCGAGGGAACGGGCCCAAGATATTCTGCCCCCAAACCATGAATGGCCATGAGAGTGGGATGGTCTGGAGGCCCTAAGCTGGCTGATGAATCTGCTTGGCGTGGAACTGGCAGGCCTCGCACGACCTCACCAGCTCAGTCGCGTCGTTGAGTGTCGTGGACCAGTAGAATCCACTGTGAAACACCTTGCCGACGAGGGTTCGCGACGACGAGTGGTATCCGTAGTCCCCACCATGTATGTCGGCCAGCAGCTCTCTTCCTTGCTCCCTGGAGATGCAACACAGGGAAACATCATTTGGACACTTCCTGTATAACTCACCGTCCCGGATGTAGTATGCCGTGGCTTGTCGGGCCACACGCTCCATGTCCTCCTCCTCTTCCAGCAGCGTCCCTTTCATCAGGTATTCCTTGAATTCCTTGATCCAGCACCCCTCCTGAGGTTTGAGCGCCAAGAGCAAGCGCGCTCCCGAGGTCGGACCGCAGGCCGGGGCTCCTGAGGCAGGTGGTTGAGGGAGCTCCTCCCGAGGTAGCGCTGTTGTTGAGAGTGGCGGTGTTGTTGATGATTTGAAGAGCCGCTCCTCAAAGACGCCAGGCTCTTGGGGTAGCCACTTGGATGCCCTTCTAGCGATATCGTCGGCTTCCTTGTTGGTGCCACGAGGCACATGCTGCACACTACTAGGGAAAACCCTAGCAGTAGCGCAGGAATAATGCCTATCAGTAGCGCTGGGTACGGCGCTACTAGTAAGGCGCTACAACTAAAAGTTAGCAGTAGCGTCTGTTAACCCACGCTACTGCTATATCGACTTAGTAGTAGCGCTTTCACTAAAGAGCGCTACTGGTAATTACTAGTAGCGCTTCTCTCAGCCCGCGCTACTACTATTATTCCATATTTCACTTTTATTTCATGTTGTATTCATACACCTTTATACAAGTTTTCATACAACAGCAATTTAGAGATTGTTTTTACATCATAATGAGTTATTACATCACAGGGTGAAAGAACCGTGGACTAGTTTCAAGTGGATGGACATACACTTGAAACTAATCCGCTGTTCTTTCACCCAATAATATAATAAAAATCATCATCATCATATCATTAACAACTTATCATCATAATACATCATTGTCATATAAAACCTCCTCATGATCATCGTTTTCATCAATGAGACATCACATAGCAAGTTGGTCACTAGTCATAATCTCAACTACTCCTCATCATCAACTCTAACACATTGTACCACATAATAAAACTATTGTACCTCATAGGACCTACTACATTCTCTTAGGATGTCGGGACCCCGATCCTAAGTCACACCGATCTAGCATGTAACACCTCATATCACTTTGCAGCCTCACGCATGGTACTCCCACGGGTGTCGCCTTACCATGGCCCGGGACCGTTTGCGCCTTTTGGCTCACGTATATGACAATGTCGCTAGCATCCATATGACAGAGAACCCGGGCCGACATGGCTAGTCGTGAACCCAAAGCGGCACTAACGTATGGGGACAGGCATACATGAATCAACATCGAACGTGTCGGTCAGCAGCGTGTGAATCCGGGCTGTAGCACTGGGCTAACAGGACTCCGGGAACCCGGGCTGTAGCAGGCTAGGCAGGACTCCGGATGTCATCGCGTGACATTTCCCGAAGGGACAGACACAGGAACAATGCGAAACACATGCCGGCCAGTCAAGTGTCCAGAGCAGTAGTGCTGGGCTAGCAGGACTCCGGTGAACCGGGCTGTAGCGGACTACTATGGCTCAAGGAGGCACTAGACTACATTTCCCCATAAGAGAGGCTGCCAAGGATAAACAACTAGATTGTCGGATCCCACACATAGCAATACACGTTACACGTACGCATAACATGCAAGTATGTGCTGTACAACATGGCATCACAACATAACGCGAACTCATATAGATAAACGGCCCAGAAGAGCCACATAGCATTAAGTACAAACAGGGGTCACATGACCCATCATTCAGAGCATACAAGCAACGGAAGCATTACATGTCTGAGTACAGACAACTACAAAAGAAAAAGGCTGAGAAGCCTGACTATCTACAAGACCCTCCCAAGGGTTCAAGATCGTAGCTGAGGTACAAGCTACTCGTCGAAGTCCAAGCGGAGCTACTAGTAAGACTGAAGTCTCCGCTGCAAAAACATGAATAAAGCAACATGAGTACGAAGGTACTCAGCAAGACTTACATCAGATCCTATCATACATGCATTTGTATCAAGAAGGTAGTGTGGGGTTTAGTTGCAGCAAGCCAGCTTTGACTCACTGGCTATCCTGTTCTACTACTGCGAGAATCTTCTTTGAGGTAAGAAGGCGCACACGAGTCCACTAATCACCACCTCAATACACCACTATGGATTCATTCCCGTCTCACTACGAGAAGCCATCCATAGCACTCACACTTATCTTGAGCATTTTAGAGTATCCACTTCAAGTTGTCTATGTACCACGTAAGCATCCAAGAAGTCCATAACCGAGGACACGGCTATTCGAATAGATCATGATAACCCTGCAGGGGGTGTACTGCGTCACACACGCTCTCGCCACTTACCGCCATGTACACGTCATGTACCTCGGCAACCTTCAAGCGGAAGCCTGGCGAGGGTGTCGGCCACGACCTGACTAACCACACAAGAGTCTAGTCCAGGTTTATCGCCTATTCGGGTTCCATCCGCAAGGAGATCCGGCCGGGGTGTCGCTCACGGCCCCAAACGATGTGTACAGGGTTCCCGAGCCCACCATCCGGGTGCCACTCGGTACACCGGGCCACGTGTGCCTAGTCTGTCCCAAGCCCACCCTGCCGGGTGCCACTCGGTAGAAAAATAGCACTACCTACAAACACCAGAAACTAGTTGCAACTCCTGGACAGAGACCAAGTTGGTTAATAAGTCGAGAGGGGCACTTAAGCATTCCAATGTGTGGTAGTAACTAGTCATTGGACAACATACACAGAACTCAGTGCTTAAGGATGGTTCCAGTGAGACAACCCACCATGTACTCCTACATGGCCTCTCACCGCTACCTTTACCAAATCGTGTTCACACGCTTAACTCTCGGCACCAGAACATATCGTAACACTCCAATTCATTCCCAATGAACCAGACCTGACACAACTCTAAGCAATAGCAGGCAAGGCATGGTAGGAACACAACATGGCTCAATCAACTCCTACACATGCTAGTGGGTTTCAACTATTTACTGTGGCAATGACAGGTCATGCAGAGGAATGGGTTCGACTACCGCAGCATAAAGTAGCAGTTGAATCGTTGTTGTCCTAATGCAGTAAAAGAGAGCAGGAGCGAGAGAGTAGGTTTGTATCGGAATGAACAAAGGGGGTTTGCTTGCCTGGTAGATCAACAGGGTGGCACTGCTCCTCAGACAGGTACTCTGGAACACTCTCCGGAGCAGGACCTATCAAGAGGGAACGGTGTCGACAGTCAAAACACAATCATATGCAACAATATGATGCATGAATATGGCATGAATATGTGATGTATTTTGAGCCAATGCATTTAGCATTCAACTTGGAAGAGATCCATTTGAACCAAAGGTTCAAATGCAACTCTAATTTAAGTCCTTATATATGCCATTTATATGTTTTCACTTATACAGTAGGTATAAGTTGGTTTGTCATGCATGAAACTAGTACAGATGGATAGATTGCATTTTTCTGATAATTTTTCATATATAAATTATTTAAATCTGAGCTACGGTTGAATTTCTATGAATTTTAGAAGTAAGTTTTGAACATATTCTGGAATTTCCTGATTTAATTTAAATCCAGAAAGGGTTTGTTGCGTCAGCACTGCGTCATCATGACGTCAGCGGGTTAGCGGCGCTGACCAAGTCAAACCTGACGTGTGGGGTCCACACGTCAGTGACTCAATGTTAACCCGAGGGGTTTTCTAGTTAATCTAAATTATCTAGGGGTGCTGGGGCCCATTGTCAGTGTTAGTGGGGGTAGATTAGAGGGGTAATTAGTGCGGTTTGACCCGGGTTGACCGGCGGTTAGTCGCCGGCGAGGCCGAGCGCGGCGGAGCTCGTCGGGTTCGTCGCTCCGGCGACCATTTGGGCCGCGGAGGCCACCTACGCGAAGCCCAGGCTCGCGCGCATCCAGTGGGACACGCGGAAGACCGTGGGGTGGTCGGAGCTCGCCGGAGCGAGGCTCGCGGCGGTGGCCGGAGTTCGGCCAAGGCGGGCGCAGTGCTGCGGTGCACGGGGGCGTGAGCGGAGAGGCGCTACGGCCTCCTGGCGTCACCAGAAGCACGGTGACGCGCTCGGTTGCGGGCTGCGGTGGCCAGGGCGGCGGTGGTGACATGGACGGCGGCGAGGAGCTACGGCCATGGTGAGGGTCGGGGCTACAGCGCGGGAACGGAGAAACGGAGAGAGGGGAACGGGGCAGGAGCTCACGGTGGACTCGACGGCGTCGTCGGAGAGCTCGGGGACGCACTGGAGACGGTGGGGCCGCGAAGACGATCTCCGGCGGCCGGAGTTGAGGACGACGGCGATGGAGGCGCTCCAGGGCGTTCCGGCTTGCGTGGCTCAGCGGAGGGGTTCAGCGCGAGGAGGCGGAGCTCTGGGACACGACGGAGGTGCGAGGGGATGGCGGGGAGCGCGGGGCAGCGAACGGCGGCGACCGGCGCGTTCGGGCGTCGCGGGAGAGAGCGGGAGAGAGCGGGGGAGAGGCGCAGGAGAGAGGGAGTGAGGCCTGGAGGGGTCGTGGCGTCGTCCAGGCGACCGAGGCGTCGAGGGAGGGGAGGGCAGGCAGGCAGCTGCCGTGGCGCGCATGCGCGCGGCGTGCGGCGACCACGCGCCCTGTCCCTCTGGCGCGAGGAGGGGGACGACTGGCGCTGGCCAGTCAGCTGGGCTGGCCTGCTGGGCCAGGCCAGGCCGCACAGTGCCAGGCCGCAGGTAAGCTCCCTTTTCCTATTTCTTTTTCTTTTCTAATTTTCTGACATTTGTTTGGTTTAATAAAAATACTAAACCATTTTATTTACTTATGCCAATTTTTATAGGGGCTAGTGGTATTATTCCAGAACTCCTCAACAAATGGCATAATTTTTGGACAATATTTTATATATATAACAATATATATCCAAAGCAAATAATTACTGCATTAATTCCAAATGCCCAACATAAATATTTATGATCTCCTAAAAATATTGGTTTGATTTTTATCTCTGTCCAATATTTTCAGAGAGCAACATGAACATTTTCTTGGACCCTTTTGGAGCAATTTTTATCTGGGTCATTTCCAGAAATGATTCTGAGGGTTTCACAGATCCCCATTTCAAATTTAAATGAAATTTAGACATGATGCACACATGACTAGCTAGTCTAGGTCATACCAGAACTAGGGACGTGACAACTCGCCCCCACTTGAAAGAATCTCGTCCCGAGATTCAGGGGTCGATGGAAAGAAGGTGGGGTACTCCAGTCGAAGACGATCTTCTCGCTCCCAAGTAGCTTCTCTCTCAGAATGATGAGACCACTGAACCTTGAGAAACTTGATGTTCTGACGTCGGGTGACACGCTCTGCTTGATCAAGAATGCGAATAGGGTACTCTCGGTATGTGAGGTTATCTTGGAGATCAAGCGTTTCATGGTCCACTCCGCGGATGGGATCCGAGAAGCAACGCCTGAGTTGAGAGACGTGGAAGACATCATGGACTCGATAAGATGTGGGGGTAGTTCTAACTGGTAGGCAACCTCTCCTCGTTTAGCGAGAATGCGAAAAGGACCAATGTAACGAGGAGCCAACTTGCCCTTGATACCGAAACGATGGGTACCCTTTAGAGGAGTAACCCGAAGGTAAGCCTTGTCGCCAACTTCATAAGCCACTTCCTTATGACGACGGTCATACTGGCTCTTTTGACGAGACTGGGCTGTTTTCAAATTCTCACGAATGATGCGAACTTGCTCTTCTGCTTCCTGGATCATGTCCGGTCCAAAGAATTGTCTTTCACCGGTTTCTGACCAGTTCAAAGGTGTTCGACATCTTCGTCCATACAGAATCTCGAAAGGAGCTTTCTTAAGACTGGATTGATAGCTATTGTTATAAGCAAACTCGGCGAAAGGTAGGCATTTCTCCCAATCCATACCGAATGAGATAACGCAAGCTCTAAGCATGTCTTCGAGAATTTGGTTGACCCTTTCCACCTGACCACTTGATTGAGGGTGGAAAGCGGTACTGAAGGAAAGATGGGTGCCCATGGCAGTTTGGAAACTCTCCCAGAAATGAGAAGTGAAGAGACTACCACGGTCTGAATTGATCTCTAGTGGAACACCATGAAGTGACACTATTCGAGAAATATATAAGTCAGCGAGCTGACTAGCAGTGATACTCTCTCGAACAGGTAGGAAGTGAGCCACTTTGGAAAGACGATCAATGACTACGAAGATAGCGTTATTCCCTTTCTTGGTCCTGGGAAAGCCGGTGATGAAGTCCATACCAACTTTATCCCATTTCCACTCAGGAATGGCTAAAGGTTGAAGGGTGCCAGCAGGTCTTTGATGTTCTGCCTTAACGCGACGACAAACGTCACAGTTAGCAATGAACTGAGCGATTTCTCTCTTCATCCTAGTCCACCAGAACCTCTGGCGTAGGTCCTGATACATCTTAGTACTACCGGGATGAATCGTGAGAGGGATTCATGTGCCTCCTTAAGGATCAATTGTCGCAGATGTTGATTCTTGGGAACCACCAAACGATTCTCAAAGAAAACAGCACCTCGATCATCCATAGAGAAACATCCACCAACTCCCTTCTTAATGTTTCTCCTGATGCGGGTAACACCCCTATCAAACTTCTGGTCAGAAATGATCTGATCCTCAAGGGTAGGTTTCGCCACCAAGGTAGAAAGGAATCCTTGAGGAGCAATGTGAAGGTTAAGCTTACAGAATTCCTCATGGAGAAGTGGTTGGCCCTGCTGCAACATAAGATTGTTGCAATAGGACTTACGACTTAGCGCATCAGCCATGACATTGCCCTTGCCTGGGGTGTAGGTAATCCCTAAGTCGTAATCTGAGATCAACTCCAACCAACGTCTTTGCCTAAGGTTCAAATCTGGTTGGGTGAAAATATACTTGAGACTCTGGTGATCGGTGTAAATCTCGCAACGTTTACCGAGAAGGTAATGTCGCCATGTCTTAAGTGCATAGACTACGGCTGCAAGCTCTAGATCATGTGTAGGATAATTCTCCTCATGTGGATGCAACTGTCGAGATGCATAGGCAATCACATGACGATCCTGCATAAGAATGCAACCTAGTCCCTGTCGTGAGGCGTCGCAGTAGATAACAAAGTCTTTAGTGAAATCCGGTGGCACCAGTATGGGAGCAGAAGTCAGGCGTCTTTTCAGTTCCTGAAAACTGTATTCACACTGTGGGGACCACTCAAACTTTTTATCTTTCTTGAGAAGTTCCGTGAGGGGTTTGGCTACTTTGGAGAAGTTTTCAACGAAGCGGCGACAATAACTGGCTAGACCAAGGAAACTCCTAACTTGTTTAACTGTTTCAGGTGGAGTCCAATCAAGAACGGCCTGAACTCTCTCAGGATTGACAGCAATGCCCTTACCAGAGATCACGTGGCCTAGGTAGGTCACTTCTGGCAACCAAAATTCGCACTTGGAGAACTTGGCATAAAGGCGGTGCTCTCTGAGTTTTTCTAACACAAGTCTAAGATGTTCGGCATGCTCTTCCTCGTTCTTCGAGTAGATAAGGATATCATCGAGGTAAACCACGACGAACTTATCTAAGTACTCCATGAAGATCGAGTTCATCAAGCGGGAGAAGGTAGCTGGAGCATTGGTTAGACCAAAGACATGACGGTGTACTCGTACTGGCCATAACGAGTGACAAAAGCCGTCTTAGGAATGTCCCCGTTTCTAATCTTGATTTGGTGGTAGCCTAACCTCAAATCCATCTTGGAAAAGACTGAGGATCCAGCGAGTTGATCATACAGGTCGTTGATCCTGGGGAGCGGATACTTGTTCTTTATCGTGACCAAATTAACGGGACGATAATCTACAACCATCCGGTCCGTACCATCCTTCTTCTTGACGAAGAGGACGGGGCAAGCCCAAGGAGAAGAACTAGGACGGATGAAACCCTTTTGCAAGGACTCATCAAGTTGTTTCTTAAGCTCAGCTAGTTCTAAAGGTGCCATCTTGTAAGGTCTCCTAGAGATTGGGGCGGTTCCGGGGATAAGATCTATGACAAACTCTAGATCCCTGTCAGGTGGAATACCTGGCAGTTCCTCTGGAAAAACATCCGGAAAGTCACGGACTACCGGGATATCTTCAAGGTCTGGAAGAGGACTGGCATTAAGAGAATAGAGTTGACGCTTTGCAACTCTGGTGGAGACAGTGACTAACTTACCAGATGGGTGTGTGAGTTGAACAGACCTGGTGTAACAATCAATCTTGGCATGATGAGCTGTCATCCAGTCCATACCCAAGATGATGTTAATATCTGTAGACTTGAGGGCTATAAGTGAGGCAAGGAATACAAGTCTGTCAACAAGGATTTCATTACCATGGCTTATTCTGGTAGTTTGCCATCTAGACCCTGGAGTTTGGATTTCAAGTGGAGTTGGCATATCACAAAATGACATGTCGTGCAAACGGGCATAGCCTTCAGAGATGAAGGAGTGAGATGCTCCAGTATCGAATAGAACCGAAGCTGGATGGCAATTGACAAGGAGTGTACCAAGAACGACATCCGGATCATCATGAGCGTCTTTAGCTGAGACGTGATGCACACGTCCACGCTCAGTGGGAGCTGACTTGACACTGATCATCTTGCGTGATGGCTTACCACTGCCAACAGACTTCTCAGGCAGGGGTGGGGCATAGTTAGTTTGAGAGCAGTCACGTGCATAGTGTCCTGGCTTCCCGCATGTGAAGCAAGTCCCTGAAGTTGGATGTGGACCCGCATTGACAAGCGGTCTACCAATAGGCCTGGGTGGAGCATACTGCTGAACTGGGTGAGGCGGCACATAAGATGGCCTCGGTGCATATCCAGGTGGAAGAGCGGAGTTCGGAACCCAAATCCGGCGCTTATGAGAACTAGAACCAGAGGAAGAAACCAAATCACGGGTGTGCTTACGAGACTCCTCGTATGTGAGCTGAGCTGTCTCCGCATTAATGGCCTTGTTCACAAGAGCCTGGAATGTATTGCAATGGTGCAAGTGGAGATCACGACGCAACTTGGGGTTGAGACCCTTCCGGAACCTAGCCTGCTTCTTAGCGTCCGTGGACACTTCTTCTGTAGCATAGCGGGCGAGGTTCTCAAACTCTCTACTGTAAGCATCAACAGCCATCTTACCCTGGGTGAAACTACAGAACTCTTCTCTCTTGCGGTCAATGAGAGCCTGAGGAATGTGATGCTCGCGAAAAGCCTCAGTGAAATCTCTCCAGGTCGGTATCTGGCCAGCTGGAAGCATAGCCTCATAGTTCTGCCACCAAAGACTAGCAGGACCTTCCAGGTGATATGCAGCATAAGTGACCTTGTCACCTTCAGCTACGTTCGCAGAACGCAGCTTGTGTGTGATACTACGGAGCCAGTCATCTGCATCGAGTGGCTCAATGGAATGATGGAAGGTAGGTGGTTTCAGACCAATGAAATCATAGATGGTCGCTGACTCTTTGCACTGGGGTGCGGTGTTCTCCTCGATACGTGCTAACAAGCGGTTAGACTCGTGCTTGTTCCTCTCCATCTCTAACATAAACTCTGCCAACGAAGGCTGGTCGGGAGGATCCTCCTCATCCCTACCACCTCCGTGGTTCAGGCAACGAGCAACAGAACTTCGGTTAACTGACGACATCCTGAGAAGCGGAACCAAGGACGAGGTCAACAACAACTATAGGATGCAACATGTAGCATAAGAAAATTTAGTATCTCTCAAACTCCTAGGACAAATCCGGCAGCATAACGGCAGTAAAATGCTCAAAATGAGACATTCTGCAAAGGGCGGGGTAGCACCATACTCAACATCGTCACTCAAGGTTCTGAGATATTACTAAACAGGCTACACTGGAGGTACTCAAACTGGGATATGACTCTGATCAACCAATCCTAAGAGACTACGGAGTAGTAACACGTGATCCTGATAGACAGAAGAGGAAGCCTAGTTCCTTAACCCCGTAGGAAAGATAGGATGACTCAGATCAGAAGGGCATGAGGTAAAAGAAGTAAAAGAGCCTTACGTTCCCTTCCACAATCAATTCCCTTACATAACTAAAGAATTTCTAGACTCAACTTCGACCAGGTTGGCTTGGAAATCCTACAGGCAGTCAGGCTCTGATACCAAAGCTGTCGGGACCCCGATTCTAAGTCACACCGATCTAGCATGTAACACCTCATATCACTTTGCAGCCTCACGCACGGTACTCCCACGGGTGTCGCCTTACCATGGCCCGGGACCGTTTGCGCCTTTTGGCTCACGTATATGACAATGTCGCTAGCATCCATATGACAGAGAACCCGGGCCGACATGGCTAGTCGTGAACCCAAAGCGGCACTAACGTATGGGGACAGGCATACATGAATCAACATCGAACGTGTCGGTCAGCAGCGTGTGAATCCGGGCTGTAGCACTGGGCTAACAGGACTCCGGGAACCCGGGCTGTAGCAGGCTAGGCAGGACTCCGGATGTCACCGCGTGACATTTCCCCGAAGGGACAGACACAGGAACGATGGAAACACATGCCGGCCAGTCAAGTGTCCAGAGCAGTAGTGCTGGGCTAGCAGGACTCCGGTGAACCGGGCTGTAGCGGACTACTATGGCTCAAGGAGGCACTAGACTACATTTCCCCATAAGAGAGGCTGCCAAGGATAAACAACTAGATTGTCGGATCCCACACATAGCAATACACGTTACACGTACGCATAACATGCAAGTATGTGCTGTACAACATGGCATCACAACATAACGCGAACTCATATAGATAAAAGGCCCAGAAGAGCCACATAGCATTAAGTACAAACAGGGGTCACATGACCCATCATTCAGAGCATACAAGCAACGGAAGCATTACATGTCTGAGTACAGACAACTACAAAAGAAAAAGGCTGAGAAGCCTGACTATCTACAAGACCCTCCCAAGGGTTCAAGATCGTAGCTGAGGTACAAGCTACTCGTCGAAGTCCAAGCGGAACTACTAGTAAGACTGAAGTCTCCGCTGCAAAAACATAAATAAAGCAACATGAGTACAAAGGTACTCAGCAAGACTTACATCAGATCCTATCATACATGCATTTGTATCAAGAAGGTAGTGTGGGGTTTAGTTGCAGCAAGCCAGCTTTGACTCAGTGGCTATCCTGTTCTACGACTACGAGAAACTTCTTTGAGGTAAGAAGGCGCACACGAGTCCACTAATCACCACCTCAATACACCACTATGGATCCATTCCCGTCTCACTACGAGAAGCCATCCATAGCACTCACACTTATCTTGAGCATTTTAGAGTATCCACTTCAAGTTGTCTATGTACCACGTAAGCATCCAAGAAGTCCATAACCGAGGACACGGCTATTCGAATAGATCATGATAACCCTGCAGGGGTGTACTGCGTCACACACGCTCTCGCCACTTACCGCCATGTACACGTCATGTACCTCGGCAACCTTCAAGCGGAAGCCTGGCGAGGGTGTCGGCCACGACCTGACTAACCACACAAGACTCTAGTCCAGGTTTATCGCCTATTCGGGTTCCATCCGCAAGGAGATCCGGCCGGGGTGTCGCTCACGGCCCCAAACGATGTGTGCAGGGTTCCCGAGCCCACCATCCGGGTGCCACTCGGTACACCGGGCCACGTGTGCCTAGTCTGTCCCAAGCCCACCCTGCCGGGTGCCACTCGGTAGAAAAATAGCACTACCTACAAACACCAGAAACTAGTTGCAACTCCTGGACAGAGACCAAGTTGGTTAATAAGTCGAGAGGGGTCGAGTTACCGGAACCCAATGTGTGGTAGTAGCTAGTCATTGGACAACTTACACAGAACTCAGTTCTTAAGGACGGTCCCAATGAGACAACCCACCATGTACTCCTACATGGCCTCTCACCGCTACCTTTACCAAATCGTGTTCACACGCTTAACTCTCGGCACCAGAACATATCGTAACACTCCAATTCATTCCCAATGAACCAGACCTGACACAACTCTAAGCAATAGCAGGCAAGGCATGGTAGGAACACAACATGGCTCAATCAACTCCTACACATGCTAGTGGGTTTCAACTATTTACTGTGGCAATGACAGGTCATGCAGAGGAATGGGTTCAACTACCGCAGCATAAAGTAGCAGTTGAATCGTTGTTGTCCTAATGCAGTAAAAGAGAGCAGGAGCGAGAGAGTAGGTTTGTATCGGAATGAACAAAGGGGGTTTGCTTGCCTGGTAGATCAACAGGGTGGCACTGCTCCTCAGACAGGTACTCTGGAACACTCTCCGGAGCAGGACCTATCGAGAAGGAACGGTGTCGACAATCAAAACACAATCATATGCAACAATATGATGCATGAATATGGCATGAATATGTGATGTATTTTGAGCCAATGCATTTAGCATTCAACTTGGAAGAGATCCATTTGAACCAAAGGTTCAAATGCAACTCTAATTTAAGTCCTTATATATGCCATTTATATGTTTTCACTTATACAGTAGGTATAAGTTGGTTTGTCATGCATGAAACTAGTACAGATGGATAGATTGCATTTTTCTGATAATTTTTCATATATAAATTATTTAAATCTGAGCTACGGTTGAATTTCTATGAATTTTAGAAGTAAGTTTTGAACATATTCTGGAATTTCCTGATTTAATTTAAATCCAGAAAGGGTTTGTTTGCGTCAGCACTGCGTCATCATGACGTCAGCGGGTTAGCGGCGCTGACCAAGTCAAACCTGACGTGTGGGGTCCACACGTCAGTGACTCAATGTTAACCCGAGGGGTTTTCTAGTTAATCTAAATTATCTAGGGGTGCTGGGGCCCATTGTCAGTGTTAGTGGGGGTAGATTAGAGGGGTAATTAGTGCGGTTTGACCCGGGTTGACCGGCGGTTAGTCGCGGCGAGGCCGAGCGCGGCGGAGCTCGTCGGGTTCGTCGCTCCGGCGACCATTTGGGCCGCGGAGGCCACCTACGCGAAGCCCAGGCTCGCGCGCATCTAGTGGGACACGCGGAAGACCGTGGGGTGGTCGGAGCTCGCCGGAGCGAGGCTCGCGGCGGTGGCCGGAGTTCGGCCAAGGCGGGCGCAGTGCTGCGGTGCACGGGGGCGTGAGCGGAGAGGCGCTACGGCCTCCTGGCGTCACCAGAAGCACGGTGACGCGCTCGGTTGCGGGCTGCGGTGGCCAGGGCGGCGGCTGGTGACATGGACGGCGGCGAGGAGCTACGGCCATGGTGAGGGTCGGGGCTACAGCGCGGGAACGGAGAAACGGAGAGAGGGGAACGGGGCAGGAGCTCACGGTGGACTCGACGGCGTCGTCGGAGAGCTCGGGGACGCACTGGAGACGGTGGGGCCGCGAAGACGATCTCCGGCGGCCGGAGTTGAGGACGACGGCGATGGAGGCGCTCCAGGGCGTTCCGGCTTGCGTGGCTCAGCGGAGGGGTTCAGCGCGAGGAGGCGGAGCTCTGGGACACGACGGAGGTGCGAGGGGATGGCGGGGAGCGCGGGGCAGCGAACGGCGGCGACCGGCGCGTTCGGGCGTCGCGGGAGAGAGCGGGAGAGAGGAGGGAGAGGCGCAGGAGAGAGGGAGTGAGGCCTGGAGGGGTCGTGGCGTCGTCCAGGCGACCGAGGCGTCGAGGGAGGGGAGGGCAGGCAGGCAGCTGCCGTGGCGCGCATGCGCGCGGCGTGCTGCGACCACGCGCCCTGTCCCTCTGGCGCGAGGAGGGGGACGACTGGCGCTGGCCAGTCAGCTGGGCTGGCCTGCTGGGCCAGGCCAGGCCGCACAGTGCCAGGCCGCAGGTAAGCTCCCTTTTCCTATTTCTTTTTCTTTTCTAATTTTCTGACATTTGTTTGGTTTAATAAAAATACTAAACCATTTTATTTACTTATGCCAATTTTTATAGGGGCTAGTGGTATTATTCCAGAACTCCTCAACAAATGGCATAATTTTTGGACAATATTTATATATATAACAATATATATCCAAAGCAAATAATTACTGCATTAATTCCAAATGCCCAACATAAATATTTATGATCTCCTAAAAATATTGGTTTGATTTTTATCTCTGTCCAATATTTTCAGAGAGCAACATGAACATTTTCTTGGACCCTTTTGGAGCAATTTTTATCTGGGTCATTTCCAGAAATGATTCTGAGGGTTTCACAAATCCCCATTTCAAATTTAAATGAAATTTAGACATGATGCACACATGACTAGCTAGTCTAGGTCATACCAGAACTAGGGACGTGACAACTCGCCCCCACTTGAAAGAATCTCGTCCCGAGATTCAGGGGTCGATGGAAAGAAGGTGGGGTACTCCAGTCGAAGACGATCTTCTCGCTCCCAAGTAGCTTCTCTCTCAGAATGATGAGACCACTGAACCTTGAGAAACTTGATGTTCTGACGTCGGGTGACACGCTCTGCTTGATCAAGAATGCGAATAGGGTACTCTCGATATGTGAGGTTATCTTGGAGATCAAGCGTTTCGTGGTCCACTCCGCGGATGGGATCCGAGAAGCAACGCCTGAGTTGAGAGACGTGGAAGACATCATGGACTCGAGAAAGATGTGGGGGTAGTTCCAACTGGTAGGCAACCTCTCCTCGTTTAGCGAGAATGCGAAAAGGACCAATGTAACGAGGAGCCAACTTGCCCTTGATACCGAAACGATGGGTACCCTTTAGAGGAGTAACCCGAAGGTAAGCCTTGTCGCCAACTTCATAAGCCACTTCCTTATGACGACGGTCATACTGGCTCTTTTGACGAGACTGGGCTGTTTTCAAATTCTCACGAATGATGCGAACTTGCTCTTCTGCTTCCTGGATCATGTCCGGTCCAAAGAATTGTCTTTCACCGGTTTCTGACCAGTTCAAAGGTGTTCGACATCTTCGTCCATACAGAATCTCGAAAGGAGCTTTCTTAAGACTGGATTGATAGCTATTGTTATAAGCAAACTCGGCGAAAGGTAGGCATTTCTCCCAATCCATACCGAATGAGGATAACGCAAGCTCTAAGCATGTCTTCGAGAATTTGGTTGACCCTTTCCACCTGACCACTTGATTGAGGGTGGAAAGCGGTACTGAAGGAAAGATGGGTGCCCATGGCAGTTTGGAAACTCTCCCAGAATGAGAAGTGAAGCGACTACCACGGTCTGAATTGAATCTCTAGTGGAACACCATGAAGTGACACTATTCAAGAAATATATAGAGTTGAGCGACGCTGACTAGGCCTGATATACTCTCGAACAGGTAAGGAAGTGAAGCAACTTTGGAAAGACGTATCCAATGACTACCGAAGATAGCCATATTCCCTTTCTTGGTCTGGGAAAGCCGGTGATGAAGTCCATACCAACTTTATCCCATGTTCCACTCAGGAATGGCTAAAGGTTTGAAGGGTGCCAGCAGGCTTTGAATGTTCCTGCCTTAAACGCGACGACAAACGTCAACAGTTATGCAATGAACTGAGCGATTTCTCTCTTCATCCTACGTCACCAGAAGCCTCTGGCGGTAGGTCTGATACACTCTTAGTACTACCGGGATGAATCGTGAGAGGTGATTCATGTGCCTCCTTAAGGATCAATTGTCGCAGATGTTGATTCTTGGGAACCACCAAACGATTCTCAAAGAAAACAGCACCTCGATCATCCATAGAGAAACATCCACCAACTCCCTTCTTAATGTTTCTCCTGATGCGGGTAACACCCCTATCAAACTTCTGGTCAGAAATGATCTGATCCTCAAGGGTAGGTTTCGCCACCAAGGTAGAAAGGAATCCTTGAGGAGCAATGTGAAGGTTAAGCTTACAGAATTCCTCATGGAGAAGTGGTTGGCCCTGCTGCAACATAAGATTGTTGCAATAGGACTTACGACTTAGCGCATCAGCCATGACATTGCCCTTGCCTGGGGTGTAGGTAATCCCTAAGTCGTAATCTGAGATCAACTCCAACCAACGTCTTTGCCTAAGGTTCAAATCTAGTTGGGTGAAAATATACTTGAGACTCTGGTGATCGATGTAAATCTCGCAACGTTTACCGAGAAGGTAATGTCGCCATGTCTTAAGTGCATAGACTACGGCTGCAAGCTCTAGATCATGTGTAGGGTAATTCTCCTCATGTGGATGCAACTGTCGAGATGCATAGGCAATCACATGATGATCCTGCATAAGAATGCAGCCTAGTCCCTGTCGTGAGGCGTCGCAGTAGATAACAAAGTCTTTAGTGAAATCCGGTGGCACAAGTATGGGGGCAGAAGTCAGGCGTCTTTTCAGTTCCTGAAAACTGTATTCACACTGTGGGGACCACTCAAACTTTTTATCCTTCTTGAGAAGTTCCGTGAGGGGTTTGGCTACTTTGGAGAAGTTTTCAACGAAGCGGCGACAATAACTGGCTAGACCAAGGAAACTCCTAACTTGTTTAACTGTTTCAGGTGGAGTCCAATCAAGAACGGCCTGAACTCTCTCAGGATTGACAGCAATGCCCTTACCAGAGATCACGTGGCCTAGGTAGGTCACTTCTGGCAACCAAAATTCGCACTTGGAGAACTTGGCATAAAGGCGGTGCTCTCTGAGTTTTTCTAACACAAGTCTAAGATGTTCGGCATGCTCTTCCTCGTTCTTCGAGTAGATAAGGATATCATCGAGGTAAACCACGACGAACTTATCTAAGTACTCCATGAAGATCGAGTTCATCAAGCGGGAGAAGGTAGCTGGAGCATTGGTTAGACCAAAAGACATGACGGTGTACTCGTACTGGCCATAACGAGTGACAAAAGCCGTCTTAGGAATGTCCCCGTTTCTAATCTTGATTTGGTGGTAGCCTAATCTCAAATCCATCTTGGAAAAGACTGAGGATCCAGCGAGTTGATCATACAGGTCGTTGATCCTGGGGAGCGGATACTTGTTCTTTATCGTGACCAAATTAACGGGACGATAATCTACAACCATCCGGTCCGTACCATCCTTCTTCTTGACGAAGAGGACGGGGCAAGCCCAAGGAGAAGAACTAGGACGGATGAAACCCTTTTGCAAGGACTCATCAAGTTGTTTCTTAAGCTCACCTAGCTCTAAAGGTGCCATCTTGTAAGGTCTCCTAGAGATTGGGGCGGTTCCTGGGATAAGATCTATGACAAACTCTACATCCCTGTCAGGTGGAATACCTGGCAGTTCCTCTGGAAAAACATCCGGAAAGTCACGGACTACCGGGATATCTTCAAGGTCTGGAAGAGGACTGGCATTAAGAGAATAGAGTTGACGCTTTGCAACTCTGGTGGAGACAGTGACTAACTTACCAGATGGGTGTGTGAGCTGAACAGACCTGGTGTAACAATCAATCTTGGCATGATGAGCTGTCATCCAGTCCATACCCAAGATGATGTTAATATCTGTGGACTTGAGGGCTATAAGTGAGGCAAGGAATACAAGTCTGTCAACAAGGATTTCATTACCATGGCTTATTCTGGTAGTTTGCCATCTAGACCCTGGAGTTTGGATTTCAAGTGGAGTTGGCATATCACAAAATGACATGTCGTGCAAACGGGCATAGCCTTCAGAGATGAAGGAGTGAGATGCTCCAGTATCGAATAGAACCGAAGCTGGATGGCAATTGACAAGGAGTGTACCAAGAACGACATCCGGATCATCATGAATGTCTTTAGCTGAGGCGTGATGCACACGTCCACGCTCAGTGGGAGCTGACTTGACACTGATCATCTTGCGTGATGGCTTACCACTGCCAACAGACTTCTCAGGCAGGGGTGGGGCATAGTTAATTTGAGAGCAGTCACGTGCATAGTGTCCTGGCTTCCCACATGTGAAGCAAGTCCCTGAAGTTGGATGTGGACCCGCATTGACAAGCGGTCTACCAATAGGCCTGGGTGGAGCATACTGCTGAACTGGGTGAGGCGGCACATAAGATAGCCTCGGTGCATATCCAGGTGGAAGAGCGGAGTTCGAAACCCAAATCCGGCGCTTATGAGAACTAGAGCCAGAGGAAGAAACCAAATCACGGGTGTGCTTACGAGACTCCTCGTATGTGAGCTGAGCTGTCTCCGCATTAATGGCCTTGTTCACAAGATCCTGGAAAGTTTTGCAATGGTGCAAGTGGAGATCACGACGCAACTTGGGGTTGAGACCCTTCCGGAACCTAGCCTGCTTCTTAGCGTCCGTGGACACTTCTTCTGTAGCATAGCGGGCGAGGTTCTCAAACTCTCTACTGTAAGCATCAACAGCCATCTTACCCTGGGTGAAACTACAGAACTCTTCTCTCTTGCGGTCAATGAGAGCCTGTGGAATGTGATGCTCGCGAAAAGCCTCAGTGAAATCTCTCCAGGTCGGTATCTGGCTAGCTGGAAGCATAGCCTCATAGTTCTGCCACCAAAGACTAGCAGGACCTTCCAGGTGATATGCAGCATAAGTGACCTTGTCACCTTCAGCTACGTTCGCAGAACGCAGCTTGTGTGTGATACTACGGAGCCAGTCATCTGCATCGAGTGGCTCAATAGAATGATGGAAGGTAGGTGGTTTCAGACCAATGAAATCATAGATGGTCGCTGACTCTTTGCACTGGGGTGCGGTGTTCTCCTCGATACGTGCTAACAGGCGGTTAGACTCGTGCTTGTTCCTCTCCATCTCTAACATAAATTCTGTCAATGAAGGCTGGTCGGGAGGATCCTCCTCATCCCTACCACCTCCGTGGTTCAGGCAACGAGCAACAGAACTTTGGTTAACTAACGACATCCTGAGAAGCGGAACCAAGGACGAGGTCAACATCAACTATAGGATGCAACATGTAGCATAAGAAAATTTAGTACCTCTCAAACTCCTAGGACAAATTCGGCAGCATAACGGCAGTAAAATGCTCAAAATGAGACATTCCGCAAAGGGCGGGGTAGCACCATACTCAACATCGTCACTCAAGGTTCTGAGATATTACTAAACAGGCTACACTGGAGGTACTCAAACTGGGGTATGACTCTGATCAACCAATCCTAAGAGACTACGGAGTAGTAACACGTGATCCTGATAGACAGAAGAGGAAGCCTAGTTCCTTAACCCCGTAGGAAAGATAGGATGACTCAGATCGGAAGGGCATGAGGTAAAAGAAGTAAAAAGAGCCTTACGTTCCCTTCCACAATCAATTCCCTTACATAACTAAAGAATTTCTACACTCAACTTCGACCAGGTTGGCTTGGAAATCCTACAGGCAGTCAGGCTCTGATACCAAAGCTGTCGGGACCCCGATCCTAAGTCACACCGATCTAGCATGTAACACCTCATATCACTTTGCAGCCTCACGCACGGTACTCCCACGGGTGTCGCCTTACCATGGCCCGGGACCGTTTGCGCCTTTTGGCTCACGTATATGACAATGTCGCTAGCATCCATATGACAGAGAACCCGGGCCGACATGGCTAGTCATGAACCCAAAGCGGCACTAACGTATGGGGACAGGCATACATGAATCAACATCGAACGTGTCGGTCAGCAGCGTGTGAATCCGGGCTGTAGCACTGGGCTAACAGGACTCCGGGAACCCGGGCTGTAGCAGGCTAGGCAGGACTCCGGATGTCATCGCGTGACATTTCCCGAAGGGACAGACACAGGAACGATGCGAAACACATGCCGGCCAGTCAAGTGTCCAGAGCAGTAGTGCTGGGCTAGCAGGACTCCGGTGAACCGGGCTGTAGCGGACTACTATGGCTCAAGGAGGCACTAGACTACATTTCCCCATAAGAGAGGCTGCCAAGGATAAACAACTAGATTGTCGGATCCCACACATAGCAATACACGTTACACGTACGCATAACATGCAACTATGTGCTGTACAACATGGCATCACAACATAACGCGAACTCATATAGATAAACGGCCCAGAAGAGCCACATAGCATTAAGTACAAACAGGGGTCACATGACCCATCATTCAGAGCATACAAGCAACGGAAGCATTACATGTCTGAGTACAGACAACTACAAAAGAAAAAGGCTGAGAAGCCTGACTATCTACAAGACCCTCCCAAGGGTTCAAGATCGTAGCTGAGGTACAAGCTACTCGTCGAAGTCCAAGCGGAGCTACTAGTAAGACTGAAGTCTCCGCTGCAAAAACATGAATAAAGCAACATGAGTACGAAGGTACTCAGCAAGACTTACATCAGATCCTATCATACATGCATTTGTATCAAGAAGGTAGGGTGGGGTTTAGTTGCAGCAAGCCAGCTTTGACTCACTGGCTATCCTGTTCTACGACTGCGAGAATCTTCTTTGAGGTAAGAAGGCGCACACGAGTCCACTAATCACCACCTCAATACACCACTATGGATTCATTCCCGTCTCACTACGAGAAGCCATCCATAGCACTCACACTTATCTTGAGCATTTTAGAGTATCCACTTCAAGTTGTCTATGTACCACGTAAGCATCCAAGAAGTCCATAACCGAGGACACGGCTATTCGAATAGATCATGATAACCCTGCAGGGGGTGTACTGCGTCACACACGCTCTCGCCACTTACCGCCATGTACACGTCATGTACCTCGGCAACCTTCAAGCGGAAGCCTGGCGAGGGTGTCGGCCACGACCTGACTAACCACACAAGAGTCTAGTCCAGGTTTATCACCTATTCGGGTTCCATCCGCAAGGAGATCCGGCCGGGGTGTCGCTCACGGCCCCAAACGATGTGTACAGGGTTCTCGAGCCCACCATCCGGGTGCCACTAGGTACACCGGGCCACGTGTGCCTAGTCTGTCCCAAGCCCACCCTGCCGGGTGCCACTCGATAGAAAAATAGCACTACCTACAAACACCAGAAACTAGTTGCAACTCCTGGACAGAGACCAAGTTAGTTAATAAGTCGAGAGGGGCACTTAAGCATTCCAATGTGTGGTAGTAACTAGTCATTGGATAACATACACAGAACTCAGTGCTTAAGGATGGTTCCAGTGAGACAACCCACCATGTACTCCTACATGGCCTCTCACCGCTACCTTTACCAAATCGTGTTCACACGCTTAACTCTCGGCACCAGAACATATCGTAACACTCCAATTCATTCCCAATGAACCAGACCTGACACAACTCTAAGCAATAGCAGGCAAGGCATGGTAGGAACACAACATGGCTCAATCAACTCCTACACATGCTAGTGGGTTTCAACTATTTACTGTGGCAATGATAGGTCATGCAGAGGAATGGGTTCGACTACCGCAGCATAAAGTAGCAGTTGAATCGCTGTTGTCCTAATGCAGTAAAAGAGAGCAGGAGCAAGAGAGTAGGTTTGTATCGGAATGAACAAAGGGGGTTTGCTTGCCTGGTAGATCAACAGGGTGGCACTGCTCCTCAGACAGGTACTCTGGAACAATCTCCGGAGCAGGACCTATCGAGAGGGAACGGTGTCGACAGTCAAAACACAATCATATGCAACAATATGATGCATGAATATGGCATGAATATGTGATGTATTTTGAGCCAATGCATTTAGCATTCAACTTGGAAGAGATCCATTTGAACCAAAGGTTCAAATGCAACTCTAATTTAAGTCCTTATATATGCCATTTATATGTTTTCACTTATACAGTAGGTATAAGTTGGTTTGTCATGCATGAAACTAGTACAGATGGATAGATTGCATTTTTCCGATAATTTTTCATATATAAATTATTTAAATCTGAGCTACGGTTGAATTTCTATGAATTTTAGAAGTAAGTTTTGAACATATTCTGGAATTTCCTGATTTAATTTAAATCCAGAAAGGGTTTGTTGCGTCAGCACTGCGTCATCATGACGTCAGCGGGTTAGCGGCGCTGACCAAGTCAAACCTGACGTGTGGGGTCCACACGTCAGTGACTCAATGTTAACCCGAGGGGTTTTCTAGTTAATCTAAATTATCTAGGGGTGCTGGGGCCCATTGTCAGTGTCAGTGGGGGTAGATTAGAGGGGTAATTAGTGCGGTTTGACCCGGGTTGACCGGCGGTTAGTCGCCGGCGAGGCCGAGCGCGGCGGAGCTCGTCGGGTTCGTCGCTCCGGCGACCATTTGGGCCGCGGACGCCACCTACGCGAAGCCCAGGCTCGCGCGCATCCAGTGGGACACGCGGAAGACCATGGGGTGGTCGGAGCTCGCCGGAGCGAGGCTCGCGGCGGTGGCCGGAGTTCGGCCAAGGCGGGCGCAGTGCTGCGGTGCACGGGGGCGTGAGCGGAGAGGCGCTACGGCCTCCTGGCGTTACCAGAAGCACGGTGACGCGCTCGGTTGCGGGCTGCGGTGGCCAGGGCGGCGGTGGTGACATGGACAGCGGCGAGGAGCTACGGCCATGGTGAGGGTCGGGGCTACAGCGTGGGAACGGAGAAACGGAGAGAGGGGAACGGGGCAGGAGCTCACGGTGGACTCGACGGCGTCGTCGGAGAGCTTGGGGACGCACTGGAGACGGTGGGGCCGCGAAGACGATCTCCGGCGGCCGGAGTTGAGGACGATGGCGATGGAGGCGCTCCAGGGCGTTCCGGCTTGCGTGGCTCAGCGGAGGGGTTCAGCGCGAGGAGGCGGAGCTCTGGGACACGACGGAGGTGCGAGGGGATGGCGGGGAGCGCGGGGCAGCGAACGGCGGCGACCGGCGCGTTCGGGCGTCGCGGGAGAGAGCGGGAGAGAGCGGGGGAGAGGCGCAGGAGAGAGGGAGTGAGGCCTGGAGGGGTCGTGGCGTCGTCCAGGCGACCGAGGCGTCGAGGGAGGGGAGGGCAGGCAGGCAGCTGCCGTGGCGCGCATGCGCGCGGCGTGCGGCGACCACGCGCCCTGTCCCTCTGGCGCGAGAAGGGGGACGACTGGCGCTGGCCAGTCAGCTGGGCTGGCCTGCTGGGCCAGGCCAGGCCGCACAGTGCCAGGCCGCAGGTAAGCTCCCTTTTCCTATTTCCTTTTCTTTTCTAATTTTCTGACATTTGTTTGGTTTAATAAAAATACTAAACCATTTTATTTACTTATGCCAATTTTTATAGGGGCTAGTGGTATTATTCCAGAACTCCTCAACAAATGGCATAATTTTTGGACAATATTTTATATATATAACAATATATATCCAAAGCAAATAATTACTGCATTAATTCCAAATGCCCAACATAAATATTTATGAACTCCTAAAAATATTGGTTTGGTTTTTATCTCTGTCCAATATTTTCAGAGAGCAACATGAACATTTTCTTGGACCCTTTTGGAGCAATTTTTATCTGGGTCATTTCCAGAAATGATTCTGAGGGTTTCACAGATCCCCATTTCAAATTTAAATGAAATTTAGACATGATGCACACATGACTAGCTAGTCTAGGTCATACCAGAACTAGGGACGTGACATAGGACCTACTATATTCTCTAAGGTAAAATAGCAAAAAACAAGATAGCCCTGACTCTCCATTATGGAGAATGGAGATTATCCTGTCTCCAATTCTTGCATTTCGCTTAATGTTGCTTCCAAGAACCTCCTTACGACTATCCAAACATTTTTTCCATTCTTTGATTAGCATGTGTTCATCGGTTTTAGAAATCCGATATGCACATGTGAGATCTGTAGGATGACCTGGCTCTATGTTCAGAACATCAAGGCGACCATTCTGATACACCAGATGAGGCACACAATCCATCAGAATTTTCTGTTGAAAAACATAGTAATAACTTCGTAGTTAGCAATGATGTACTAGTTTTAGAAGTATGCAAAAGATGCACGGATGTTGTAATAGTAAAAAAAATCTTACCAGGGTATCTCCATAGAAGTTACCGTGGTTCAACACGTGCACTAGTGGCACGTATTTACCATAATTTGGAGGAGTTCGATAATAGGTATTGTAATTCTCAAGATAAGTACAAAATGCGATCAGATGATTTTTCTCCTTATAAGTTAATTCGGAGCCATCGGTGTAGTGGGTTTTGTCTACCATCTTCTGCACATTCTTTGAAGAATGAAAATAAGCTGTCAATGGAAATAACTGTCAACTATTTTAAAATAAACAATATAAATTAGTTAATAACTATGTTTGAGAAACTCACATAGCGGTAGAATCGGAAGTGTATCAACAAGGACCCAAATGTCCATATTGTCTTTCTCGATGTTAGGATCACCAAGATCCATGGTGACAATCATATCCTAATAAAAACCATACATTTTGCAAAGTGCTTCCCAATTTTCGCAACCAAAATGGGTTACGCTCTGAGAGTTGTACAGATTTACTTCAAAATCCATATCATGATGGGTCCTTAGGTGTATTTTCTTTGTTTCAAAATTTTCATGGTCTTCAAAACCCATCCTCTCCAAGACATAGCGTCTTGCATGGCATGGGATAAGCTAGTCGAATTGTAAAAGATGAAAATTAGACGTTGAAATAGTTGAAGTCGTGCTTAATTACGAAAAAAAATACTTGTCATCGTTTGATAACCCACAAGTATAGGGGATCAATTGTAGCCTCTTTCGATAAGTAAGAGTGTCGAACCCAACGAGGAGCTAAAGGCAGAACAAATATTCCCTCAAGTTCTATCGACCACCGATACAACTCTACGCACGCTTGACGTTCGCTTTACCTAGAACAAGTATGAAACTAGAAGTACTTTGTAGGTATTTTTGGATAGGCTTGCAAGAATATAAAGAGGACATAAATAAAAACTAGGGGCTGTTTAGATGAAGACACAACTAAATTAGTTTTAGTAGAGAGCTTTTTGTTACGAGAAAGTTATTCGTCCCTAGGCAATCGATAACTAGACCGGTAATCACTGCTGCAATTTTATTTGAGGGAGAGGCATAAGCTAACATACTTTCTCTACTTGGATCATATGCACTTATGACTGGAACTCTAGCAAGCATCTGCAACTACTAAAGATCATTAAGGTAAAACCCAACCATAGCATTAAAGTATCAAGTCCTCTTTATCCCATACGCAAACAACCTACTTACTCGGGTCTGTGCTTCTGTCACTCACGCCACCCACCATAAGAAAATCATGAACATATTGCAAACCCTACAGCGGGGATCCCTCACGCTTGCGCGACACGCAGAGCACCATAGGACAGCATCAATAATAGAACATGCAACTCAAACCAATCTTGATCATCAAATAACCCATAGGACAAAACGGATCTACTCAAACATCATAGGATAGCCATACATCATTGGGAAATAATATATAGCGTTGAGCACCATTTTTAAGTAGAGATTACAGCGGGTAAGAGAGAGGTTACACCGCTGCATAGAGGGGGGAAGAGTTGGTGATGATGGCGGTGAAGTTGTTGGTGAAGATTGCGGTGATGATGATGGCCACGGCGGCGTTCCGGCGCCACCGGAAGAGAAGGGGAGAGGGGGGCCCTTCATCTTCTTCTTCCTTGACCTCCTCCCTGGATGGGAGAAGGGTTTCCCCTCTGGTCCTTGGCCTCCATGGGGTGGGAGGGGCAAGAGCCCCTCCGAGATTGGATCTGTCTCTCTGTTTTTCTTTGTTTCTGCGTTCTGTTCTGCTGCCCTTTCACTGTTTTATATATATATGGAGATCCGTAACTCTGATTGGACTGAAACCTTCGCCGTGGTTTTTTACAAAAAATTAGCTTTCTTGCGGCCGAAGAAGGGCATCAACCGCCTTACGGGTGGCCCACGAGGGTTAGGGGCGTGCCCAGGTGGCAGGGGCGCCCCTGCCTCGTGGCCACCTCGGGCACCGTCTCGCGTGGATTTTTCTTCCAGAATTTTCCAAATATTCCAAAAATAAGCTCCATCCATTTTTATCCCTTTTGGATTCCGTTTGATATGGATATTCTGCGAAACATAAAACATGCAACAAACAGGAACTGGCACTGGGCACTGGATCAATATGTTAGTCCCAAAAATAGTATAAAAAGTTGCCAAAAAGTATATGAAAGTTGAATAATATTGGCATGGAACAATAAGAAATTATAGATACGACGGAGACGTATCAGCATCCCCAAGCTTAATTCCTGCTCGTCCTCGAGTACGTAAATGATAAAAAAGATAATTTTTGATGTGGAATGCTACCTAGCATAATCTTGATCATATGTCTAATCATGGCATGAATATTAAGACACGAGTGATTCAAAGCAATAGTCTATCCTTTGACATAAAAACAATAATACTTCAAGCATACCAACCAAGCAATTATGTCTTATTGAAATAACATAGCCAAAGAAAGCTCATCCCTACAAAATCATATAGTCTGGCTATGCTCCATCTTCACCACACAAAATATTCACATCATGCACAACCCCGATGACAAGCCAAGCAATTGTTTCATACTTTTGACATTTCTCAAACCTTTCAACTTTCACGCAATACATGAGCGTGAGCCATGGACATAGCACTATAGGTGGAATAGAATATGATGATGGGGGTTATGTGGAGAAGACAAAAAAGTAGAAAGTCTCACATCGACGTGGCTAATCAACGGGCTATGGAGATGCCCATCAATTGATGTCAATGTGAGGAGTAGGGATTGCCATGCAACGGATGCACTAGAGCTATAAGTGTATGAAAGCTCAAACTGCAACTAAGTGGGTGTGCATCCAACTTGCTTGCTCATGAAGACCTAGGGCATTTGAGGAAGGCCATCGTTGGAATATACAAGCCAAGTTCTATAATGAAAATTCCCACTAGTATATGAAAGTGATAACTCAAGAGATTCTCTATATGAAGAACATTGTGCTACATTGAAGCACAAGTGTGGTAAAAGGATAGTAACATTGCCCCTTCTCTCTTTTTCTCTCATTCATTTTTTTGTTTTCTTTTTTTTTCTTTTTTTGGGCATTCTCTTTTTTTGCCTTTCTCTCTTTTTTTTCGTCCGGAGTCTCATCCTAACTTGTGGGGGAATCATAGTCTCCATCATCCTTTCCTCACTGGGGAAATGCTCTAATAATGATGATCATCACACTTTTATTTACTTACAACTCATTATTACAACTCGATATCTAGAACAAAGATATGACTCTATATGAATGCCTCCGACGGTGTACCGGGATGTGCAATGATCTAGCGTAGCAATGACATCAAAAAAACAGACAAGCCATGAAAACATCATGCTAGCTATCTTACGATCATGCAAAGCAATATGACAATAAATGCTCAAGTCATGTATATGATGATGGAAGTTGCATGGCAATATATCTCGGAATGGCTATGGAAATGCCATAATAGGTAGGTATGGTGGCTGTTTTGAGGAAGATATAAGGAGGTTTATGTGTGATAGAGCGTATCGTATCACGGGGTTTGGATGCACTGGCGAAGTTTGCACCAACTCTTGAGGTGAGAAAGGGCAATGCACGGTACCGAAGAGGCTAGCAATGATGGAAGGGTGAGAGTGCGTATAATCCATGGACTCAACATTAGTCATAAAGAACTCACATACTTATTGCAAAAGTCTATTAGCTATCGAAACAAAGTACTACGCGCCTGCTCCTAGGGGGATAGATTGGTAGGAAAAGACCATCGCTCGTCCCTGACCGCCACTCATAAGGAAGACAATCAATAAACACCTCATGCTCCAACTTCGTTACATAACGGTTCACCATACGTGCATGCTACGGGACTTGCAAACCTCAACACAAATATTTCTCAATTTCACAATTACTCAACTAGCACGACACTAATATCACCACCTTTATATCACAAAACTATTGCAAGGAATCAAACATATCATATTCAGTGATCTAGAAGTTTTATGTAGGGTTTTATGACTAACCATGTGAATGACCAGTTCCTGTCATCTCTCTAAATAGATATAAGTGAAGCACGAGAGTTTAATTCTTTCTATAAAAGATATGCCCACGCTCTAACAAATATAAGTGAAGCAAAAGAGAATTTTAAGAATGACGGTTGTCTATGTAAAGATAAACAGGCAATCCCAGCTTCAAATGATATAAGTGAAACACATGAAGCATTCTATAAAGCCATACTCAAAAGTTATAAGTGAAGTGCAATGAGCATTCTATAAATCAACCAAGGACTATCTCATACCAGCATGGTGCATAAAAGAAAAGTGAAAACTAAATGCAAAAGACGCTCCAAGATTTGCACATATCACATGAATGAAACGAATCCGAAAACATACCGATATTTGTTGAAGAAAGAGGGGATGCCTTCCGGGGCATCCCCAAGCTTAGACGCTTGAGTCTCCTTGAATATATACTTGGGGTGCCTCGGTCATCCCCAAGCTTGAGCTCTTGCCTCTCTCCCTTCTTCTCACATCGCAACCTTCTCGATCATCGAACACTTCATCCACACAAAACTTCAATAGAAAACTCGGTAATATCCGTTAGTATAATAAAGTAAATCACTACTCTAAGTACTGTTGCAAACCAATTCATATTTTGTTTTTTCATTGTGTCTACTGTAATATAACTTTTTCATGGCTTAATCCACTGATATAAATTGATAGTTTCATCAAAACAAGCAAACTATGCATCAAAAACAGAATTTTTCTAAAACAGAACAGTATGTAATAATATGAACATTCACCATACTTCCGATACTTGACAAATTCTGCCAAAATTAGGAAAAATAAAAAATTTGTATAGAAAGATAGTGCAAAAAGAATCAGAACCATTTGACGTTTCAGTAAAAAACTAAAAATCGCGCACTACAGCCAAAGTTTCTGTCCTGCACCGTACAAACCACAAGTATTGTAAACATCCTAAAGGAAAACCTTCGCACATTATTTTTATAATACAATGGAATTGTATAAGGGGATAATTATTTTTGTTGAAAAGTTTCTGTAATCAAGATTCACAAAGTTGCCGTGAGCATGAACAAAGTTCAAGGAGCTCTCCCACTTCAACAATACTTGTCTTTCTCACTTTCACTTTCCTATTTGAAACGTTTTGGGTTCCCCTCTTCATTTTTGTTGTTTTTAAACTATATGAAAGCACTCAACAGAAATAAATGACTCTCTAAAACTTCCGGGTTGTCTCCCTGGCAGCGCTTTCTTTAAAGCCATTAAGCTAGGCATAAAGTGCTCAAGTAGTGAATCCACCCGGATCCCAAGGTATATCAAAGACAATTTTAATTAGCAATGATTTGTAATTTAGTAGTGAGCACAAAGTAACATATATCATGTAATGACGAAGTCTAACTCTCTTCCTATGCATCGGCATTTCATAAAAGAACAATTCATGCACACATAGTAAAGGCTAATGCATAGTATAAACAGTTTCTTGCAATTTTATCGTGTGGGAAACATAGAGAGGTGGAGATATAGTTCCTCTCTCATAATAATTGCAAGTAGGAGCAGCAAGAACATGCATATTATATCTATAAAAATCATCATGTGCAACGGTAAAAGGCAACCCATCAATGTAATCCTTAATAAGTGCAAACTTCTCCGATATAGTGTAGTTTGGAGAATTCAAAAAGATAATAGGACTATCATGTGTGGGTGCAATAGCAACAATTTCATGTTTAACATAAAGAACTATAGCAAGTTCATCTCCATAAGAATAATTCATCTTGGCCACAAGCATAGCAAGCATCATCAAAAAGGGATATTTCAAAAGAGTCAACGGGATCATAGCAATCATCCTTCGGTAAGCACGAAGGGAAATTAAACAATGTATGAGTTGAAGACTTACTCTCATTAGAAGGTGGGAACGGGTAGCTAATCCGCTCTTCCTCCTTTTGTTCTTCGCTCTCCTCCTCATCTTTTCATCCAATGAGCTCACAGTTTCATCAATTTCTTCTTCCATAGATTCCTGCAAAATATTAATCTCTTCTTGGACAGTTGAGACTTTCTCAATGAGTGCATTAATATCAGAATTGTATTCATAATTCTCATAGCAATATTTGACGATAGCTAAATTTTGAGGTCTATAAGCAGCATCATCAAAATCTTCAAACTCTTTAAACATAGATTCAATTTCATAAGCACCCATAAAAGCAACAAATTCTTCTATTTGCTCCACATCATAGTAATCATATATACCATTAGCATAAGAAGCTAAGGTTTTATTATCATTAAATTTGCATGAGAAGGGAAGGTGTGGAGCCTTCATCCTAGAGCAACAAGTATAATCATAACTCAAGCATAGTTGCCTAGCATACCACTTCAATATATGAATTTGATCCCATAATAGTTTCCCTTTTTGTGTCAAGCGGTAATCCCTAAAGTATTCATGTTGATCCAACGTTACTCCCATTACATCATTGAATGGGGTTTTCTCAGGATTATTAAAGTAGTACGTAATATCTTTCACATAACCAGCATCGAGGGTTTTAGGGGGTTCCCCATCTCCATGAGCAGAAGGTACACCTAATTTTTTGGTATTTCGTGTTCCATATCCATAACTAAAGATAAAGAACAACTAAGAACAGCAAATAAAAATTACTTAGTGATAAAGCAAACAAGCACACACGAGAATATTGACCCCACACTATTGCTCCCCGGCAATGGCGCCAGAAAAAGGTCTTGATAACCCACAAGTATAGGGGATCAATTGTAGCCTCTTTCGATAAGTAAGAGTGTCGAACCCAACGAGGAGCTAAAGGCAGAACAAATATTCCCTCAAGTTCTATCGACCACCGATACAACTCTACGCACGCTTGATGTTCGCTTTACCTAGAACAAGTATGAAACTAGAAGTACTTTGTAGGTGTTTTTGGATAGGCTTGCAAGAATATAAAGATCACGTAAATAAAAACTAGGGGCTGTTTAGATGAAGACACAACTAAATTAGTTTTAGTAGAGAACTTTTTGTTACGAGAAAGTTATTTGTCCCTAGGCAATCGATAACTAGACCGGTAATCACTGTTGCAATTTTATTTGAGGGAGAGGCATAAGCTAACATACTTTCTCTACTTGGATCATACGCACTTATGATTGGAACTCTAGCAAGCATCCGCAGCTACTAAAGATTATTAAGGTAAAACCCAACCATAGCATTAAAGTATCAAGTCCTCTTTATCCCATACGCAAACAACCTACTTACTCGGGTCTGTGCTTCTGTCACTCACGCCACCCACCATAAGCAAATCATGAACATATTGCAAACCCTACAGCGGGGATCCCTCACGCTTGCGCAACACGGAGAGCAGCATAGGACAGCATCAATAATAAAACATGCAACTCAAACCAATCTTGATCATCAAATAACCCATAGGACAAAACGGATCTACTCAAACATCATAGGATAGCCACACATCATTGGGAAATAATATATAGCGTTGAGCACCATGTTTAAGTAGAGATTACAGTGGGTAAGAGAGAGGTTACACCGCTGCATAGAGGGGGGGAGAGTTGGTGATGATGGCGGTGAATTTGTTGGTGAAGATTGCGGTGATGATGATGGCCACGGCGGCGTTCCGGCGCGACCGGAAGAGAAGGGGAGAGGGGGCCCTTTGTCTTCTTCTTCCATGACCTCCTCCCTAGATGGGAGAAGGGTTTCCCCTCTGGTTCTTGGCCTCCATGGCGTGGGAGGGGCGAGAGCCCCTCCGAGATTGGATCTGTCTCTTTGTTTCTCTTTGTTTCTGTGTTCTGTTCTGCTGCCCTTTCACTGTTTCGTATATATATGGAGATCCGTAACTCCGATTGGACTGAAACCTTCGCCGTGATTTTTTTACCAAAAATTAGCTTTCTTGCGGCCGAAGAAGGGCATCAACCGCCTTACGGGTGGCCCACGAGGGTCAGGAGCGCGCCCAGGGGGGCAGGGGCGCCCCCCTGCCTCGTGGCCACCTGGGGCACTTCTCGCGTGGATTTTTCTTCCGGAATTTTCCAAATATTCCAAAACTAAGCTCCGTCCGTTTTTATCCCGTTTGGATTCCATTTGATATGGATGTTCTGCGAAACATAAAACATGCAACAAACAGGAACTGGCACTGGGCACTGGATCAGTATGTTAGTCCCAAAAATAGTATAAAAAGTTGCCAAAAAGTATATGAAAGTTGAATAATATTGGATGGAACAATCAAAAATTATAGATACGACGGAGATGTATCATCGTTGCGTACCGTTTCAACATCGAAGGTCTCCTCGAGCTTAATGCTGAAGCGCGGATCTTCGTCCAGGTGAGGCCTGTCGCACAGACCTCGATCGTCGTGGCACCAGCTGCACTCCCCCGGGAGACTTTCGTCGTCCGAGTACCACATTTCCTACGTTCATAATTCAAAGATTAAACTTGTACAATTAAATATATGTACTAAAAACCCTAAATTAGATCATTATTATTCATCATGGGTTGACTATCGGTCTGCCGAAATGTCGTTTAATTATTTTTCAAGAAAATCCAGGCCACTCGATATTTCCTACATATTCTAGCACAAGTCATGCCAGAATTCACGGAAAAATTCGGCATGACCTTTGCTAAAAAAGGACATATCGAGCGCCTGAAATTTGCTGGAACGGAAATTAATCAACACTCTGGCAAAACATAGGCCACTTGGAGGTGTAACCTGAACATGACCGGCCACTTGGGCAACCACATATCCTATTTGAGCAACACAAGGTATACATGTTTTTATCTACATCATATCTTATAGGACTCATATTGACATGGAGATTTGGCTGGTCTCACCTCAAGGTCAGAGGGGGTCGGTGACGGGAACGACAGCGGGGATGATGGAGGGGCTCCTTGATTTCTGCAAAAACAAAAACCCTATAAGTTATCACTAATACATCCTGAATAATTGCTTAAACTAAAAAAATAACAACAAATATGATATGTTCAACTAGTTCTATTAATTCAACTAGTTCTTACTAAATATAAACTTACCATAAATAGAAAAAAAATAACTAGTTCTTTCTAAAAATAAAGTAGTTCAACTAGTTATATTAATTTTCTTACTAAAAATACATTAGTTCTATTAATTCAACTAGTTCAACTAGTTTATTAATTTACTTACTAAACTAGTTCAACTAAAACTAAGCTAGTTCAACTAGTTTATTAATTTACTTACTAATTATTTTAAACACTTACTAAAAACAGTAAAAAAACTACATTATACAATATTAAAAAACATCTACTATTAACCATATTGCCCTAGTTAACTAGTACCATCACTACTACTAATTAACATCTACTACTACAAAAAATCATTATCTATGAACCCTAAATTAA